>NC_025997.2:50890807-51190807 GCF_000442705.2 Elaeis guineensis
CAGCAGGCTAAATTTTTTTAGAAAAAAAATTCAACTGAAGAGAGCTATTCCAAACTGATTCTGAGTGGATACCTATAGAGGCTAAATACTTGTATGGTTAGAAGAAAATCTCTTCTCTTTAGAATCTAGATTTGAAGAAAAGGATTGCGAAACATATATGCGAATTGATCACAATCTGAATTTCAACATATGTCAATATCAATACATGAATTAGATCTTTGTGATTTTATATTTTAATGCATACATGATTTAGATTAAAGTATTTTAATCTTATATTCTACTGTGGTGTTTAGAAAATAAAATTTTGAAATACACATGCATGCCCCAAACCTCGAATTCCAACAAACACCTTGTGATATCTCTATCTATGACAATTACTGTCTCAGTATTGGATATCGAAAGTCCATGCAAATTATTGCAACAACTTCAAATTAGTAGAAAGATTGAAAATAGCAAGAAGTTCCTGAACGTTAGAGATGGAAGTCATGTTCCAATTCTACTTTTAGAAATCATCGAGCTTATTTTTAATTCTACCAATGCCATTTTAGTGATTGTCACTATTGTCTAATAATTTTTGTGATATCATTATGAATGATGTCAAAATCATGTGGATAACTGAAAAATGATATTTACGAATAATTACAGTTGTTAGTGTATAGTACACAACAATCAAACTTCTAAAGTAGATTATGTCCTAGAAATCTATCTTTGGCAGTTTAGGCTCGATCATTAAGCAAGAATAGGATCAACAGGATAATTCTTGAAGTCAATGATTATGAATCATTGTCAACCTATCAATCTTATCTCCTTACTAAGATGATCAAGTCATCTTTGCTGAAAAAGATGAATGAGCCAATGATGTTCTGAGTCTGATACATATTGATGTATTGGATCTACGAACATATTTGCCATAAATTTGGATTATTTAAAATGTTCAAATGATTCCATAATAAGGTAGAGAAACAAACTAGAAAGAGTATTGAAACTCTTTGATCAGATCAAGGAAGAGAATGTCCTTCCGGTGAGTTTTTGACATATTTAGAAGAGAATAAGATTCTCTCTTATTAAATCGACTTTATTAGACATAGTTCGATTCATGATGGGAGTTTGCAAGTCTGCCAGTCTCATTTTTAAGGTTATGCTCTTAAGACTCTTATTATATTCTGAGCTGGATTTCGAATTAATCAGTCACAAAGACTCCATATGAGATATGGACTAGACATAAGCTGATACTTTCTTACCTTAGGATTTGAGAGTGTTCAGTTTATGTTGAGTATTTATAGACCGATTAGCTTGGATATCAATCTTATATGTATTATTTTGTAGGGTATCCAAAGAATCTAGGAGATATAACTTCTATCATGCTAAAGAACAAGAGTTGTTCGCATTCCTTTTAGAAAAAGAGTACTTTGGTGAAGGTACTGATGCTTTAATATAGAACTTATGAAGTCTGACAGGTAGAAGAATCGACACAATCTAGTGAACCCATAGAATCAAATTTGATTAGATCAAATCTAAAATCTATTGTAGAGGTACTATTAAGGAGATTCGATAGAGTACCGCGTCTGTCAGATAGATACTTCGGTATCTAGATCAGGGATGTGATTCTGTTGAACTCGATGAGAACAATAAGGATCTGATCACCTACATGAATGCCATGTAGAGATCCAACTTGATTAGTGGCTTGGAGCCATAAAGTTCGAAATTGAGTCTATGAAGGTCAATGGTGTATGGACACTCATTGATCTACTCGAAGGGATAAAATTCATAGGATATAAGTGGATCTTCAATAGGATCAGAGAGTGCAGATGAGAAAGTGGAGACCTACAAAGTTCATCTGGTTGCCTAAGGATATTGTCAACATTATGGTATTGACCATAACAAGATATTTTTCTCCTATGGCAATGCTAAATATTTTGAAGTTGGAATGTGCATTTTGATAAATTATCAAAATGCATGGCTTCATTGAGAACGAAGATAAACCTTGCAAATACAAATGGATTAATAGTTCTATGAGTGTATTTCTTGTTTTGTATGTGAATAAAATTTTTTTAATTGAAATGATATTTCTTTCATTACAGAGAATAAAGATTTTGCTGTTATTATTATACTCCATAAAGAATTTGGGAAAAGCATCCCTCGTCCTAGGGATGAAGATCTATAGAGATAGATCTAAGAGGCTGCTTGAGTTTTCCTAGTCCAACATACATAGAGTGTTTATGAGTATAATTTATTCTATCACATATACCATGTATGAGATCGGATATGGTATACTCATTAGGGTAGTGAGGAGATACTTGCAAGATTCAGATGAGAATCACTGGAAGGTCATCCTTAAGTATTTGAGAAATACTAAGGATCGATAGTTGGTTATGGACAATCTGACTTAAAACTTATAGAGTATGACTTCAATTTTTAGTTGATATAAATAATAGCAAGAATGTATCGAAATACATCCTTACCCTAAATAATGGAGCAATATGCGAAAAAAATTTCAAGCAAAAAATATAGCCAATTCAAATTTCGAGACAGAATATATTACAGCATCCGATGCTTGCAAGAAAGCTATGTGATTGTGCAGGTTCACTGGCAAGCTAGGAGTGGCATCCTCCGATGATGATCCTGCTACATTATACAGCATCAAAGTCATAACTCATGTCAAGAAGCTGAAGTCCCATTAGCTTACTAGATATTTTACATCGCTACCATCTTATTCGGAAAATCTGTTAAGATGACATCAATCTTTAGAAGATCGACAGAAAAGAGAATTTGACCAATCCATTTACTAAAGCCTCGGTATATAGGAGTTCTGAGATAATAAATCAAAGATGGGTATATGATACTATATTGATTGGCTTTAGTCTAAGTGAGAGTTGTTGGAAAATATATCCTAAAGTCAATTGTTTGACGATTGTGCTAATTATAAATGTATATGAATTGATAAATAATAAAAGTTATTTGACCTTTTTCATCACAAGATTACATCTTCTAACGAACTCCTATATTGTGATGAAGTCCTTAGGACTACTTTGATCAATAAAGGAAGATTTATCATATAGTCCTTAAATTGATTCGCGACCAAACGATACGCTATTACTAGGACGAAAGTGATATCAAGTGCAGGTCATTGTGTACCATATACGTTGGTTATCCTCATAATCAAATGGTGTGGAGACACTAGTATGGCATGCAGGTGAGATGTAGGAGTATATCGTCACTGAATATGACCAACTATGGAGCACTCTACTGTCAAAGATAGCTCGTGAAGGGTATGGGTATAAGTGTCTCTCTGTCTAAAGATCACCACGGTGACTTGCAAGCAACTCACTGTACTTTAATATTAGACTAATTGAGTTTTTAATTCAGTGATGAAAAATTTTGGGTACAGTCAAGTACTTATCAAGTCGGTGCGTGAGTTAAGATGGGACTGACCCCTCCGAATTAGTAGAAGTTAATGTATCAATGTAATTCAATTTAGCAAAACCTGAGCCCAGATAATCTATATAATAGATTTAAAAAGATTGAAATACAATGTAGATGACTTATCTAGGATTGACAGTTAAATCCTAGGTCATCCTCGAGCATTAGGATCAAAGGGATGAATTATACGATAACCATATGCCAATAGGTTCTTGAATGTTGCTTCATTTTCATTTGACCTATCCGAACGTCGGGTCACCATTGCTAGATAGTTACATCGATTGGTTCAAAAAGTTATTTCTATGCTACCAGCTTAGGTTCAAACCTATGAGGTCACACTCAAAAGAAGTTTCTGACTGATCATGTGGTTGATTAATGATTGAGAATCGTTCAAGGATTTAATCATCAATTCGATTGATAATTAACCTTATGCAAAAGTTATAATAAATTAATTCATCAAGTGTTAGTAAATTAATAAAAGATTAATTAGCAATTAGATTGCTGATTAGCTCAATTTGATTGAGCAAAAAAGATTAAATAAAATTTAATTGAATTGGATTCAATGAGGTTTGATCCGATAAGGTTATGAGATAACTTGATCGCTAAGGAAGAATTATCCCTGATTTGATCAAAACTTTGGTTCAATTAATTTTAATTTGATTAAGATTTGATTAAAAATTTATAAACCTGATTAGATTAGATTTTATATATTTTATTTGGACTAAACCAGATGTGATTTGGTTTGGATTCAAATAAAGAAATTATGAGTCCTTATTGGAATAGGACTCTTCTCCCTTGCACCAACCCACTTTGCATGCCATCTATCTCCACGCACAAATAGTTTTTGCATGAGATTTTTTCATGCCAAAGAGTTCTTCTCCCTCTCTATCTCGTATCTAAATCTAATTTAGTTTTGATAAAAGAAAAGTTTTGAAATTAAATTTTAAAATATTTTTTATCAAGAGAATTTGTTCTTATCCAAATCAACCTCTCCACGCCAACTTATTTTTTTCTCCTTATATGTGCGACATTTTGAGGAGATTTTGCATGAAAAATCAGTTGGAGAAGTTTACCATAAAAAAAATGAGAAGAGGCATCTCATATTTTTTTGGCATGTTTTGGGATGTGGAATTGTGAAGGGAGGCGACATCTTGTAAGAGTCCATGATCTCTAGGACTCTTCACCCTTATTTCTTACATGCCTATAAAAAGGGGTTTTTATTTTTGTTTTGTGTGTGTAAGAGAGAAGGAAGAGAGGTCTTCACATGAAGGAAAGTTTGGGTGTGGTTCATGGCATAAAAAATAGAGAGGAGAGTCCTCTCTCTTGATGTGTGCGCAAAAATCTAAATTCTAGGTTTTTGATCCTGAGGGTTTGAGAAGAGAGAAAAAATAAGAAAAAAATTATTTTTCTCTTCATCTTTCTTGCACCTCTTAATCTCCTCCAAAAGTCCATCTTCAATCTCTGAAAAAATTTTAGAGATTTGAAGAAGGGATCCAGATCAGCCAAGATGAAGGTCTTCACATGAGCTAGCACTCTCGAAAAGATCGATCAGATCGGGGCTTCGAGTGGATTTTTCATGAGGCCGGATGTATGTGTGGCCACAAATAACTAGCAAGGATCTCCTTCCCATGTCTCTCAGTAGCGACGATCATCGATCCATGTAAAGGTATTGAGTTCTGAACTCATATTAGAAGTAGATATGATCTACTGCTCACATGCATGCATGCTGATTTTATCTTCAGTGTTTATCAGATTTTATATGCAATTGTTGCTCCTAGATTGATTTTGATGATTACAAAGCAGATTGAAGGGATACAAATATTTTTATTTGAAAAAGTGTTTATGCTCTTGAGGGGCAAAATCATAATTTTACTAAAACCCTGATTTGATAGTATCATTTGGTAGAACTAATGATTTGTAATCTATTGGTGAAAATTTCATTATTTTTGGACTTATACTTTTGAAGTTATGAATGTTTGAAGTGCATGAGTCGACTCATGAGTCAACTCATGGCACAATGAGCTGATTGGCACGCTAAAATTTCCCTTGGCACGCTGGTTTTTTGGCTTGGCACGACCTGTGAGTCGACTCATGAGTCGACCCACAAGGCATGAGTCGACTCATGAGTCGACTTCTGCATGTTTGGGCCAAAAAATCCAGAAACCAACAACTCTGGTTTTTGCAACAGAGGTCGACTCATGAGTCGACCCCTGAAGCATGAGTCGACTCATGAGTCGACCCCTGCGACGGAAATTGTCCGCAACGGCTAGTTTTTTGCCCGTTTTAATTGCCTTTAATGCTCCCTTAAAATGCTCTAACGGCTCTTTTTCTGCCTAAAATGTTTTCCCTTGTTTCTTAAAGCTATAAAAGGTTTCAAAAGGTGAAAAAAAAAGAGGGGATCCACAAAATACACGAGAGATACAAGAGATCTATAATACATACGAGAGATTTTGAAAGAGAAAGCAAGAGCGTTCAAAAGGGTATTCAAAAGCATTCAAAGAGAGGGTTTTTCAAGCCAACTTTTCAATCTTGATCAAGAGCTCTTTCAAAGCCTTCAAGAAGCCTTCAATCAAAGTTCACCTTCTCCTCAAGCATTCATTCAACTCTTCATCCATCTTGAGGAAATCCAAAAAGGGGCTTCTTCATTTGAGTAAAATATTTTTATTGTTATATTCGCTCATTTAAGGAGCTATTCTTGTAATTATTTGTGCTCTAAACTATCTTACTCTTTGTGAGTAATTGTTCTTGTTTTTGGAGGGTTTCCAAAATAAGGGAAGGTTGATCCGAACTTAAAATCAGAGTATTTTGGGTTGACTTGTATCCAAAAAATAAGTGGACTAGCTTGGGATAGCTAGTGTCGGAGTATCTGACGTTTGTATTCGGGTTGAATACAAGTATAGTGGATTGGAATTCCCAAGTAGGAGCTTGGGGAGTGGATGTAGGTGCAAGGTTGGCACCGAACCACTATAAATCCTTGTGTTTGTGGTGTGCCTTATTGTTTCTCTTTATTTCTTTATTATATCCTTGCATTCTTGCTTTAGGTAATTAATCTTGAACTAAAGTCTTTCTCCTCATTCATCAAGCTTTTAACAAATACTTTTCATAAGTAATTAGTTAAGCTTAAATTTTTTAGAAACCCAATTCACCCCCCCTCTTGGGTTGCATAGCTGGGCAACAAGTGGTATCAGAGCCCGGTGCTCTAGCCCTTCTTTGATCTAACAATCAAAGAGCCAAAGATCTATGGCAACCCATGTCGGTACTTCTCTAGCCGAGGGGCAATCTACCAACCGACCTCCACTTTTCAATGGGTCTAATTACACCTATTGGAAAGCTCGGATGAAGATATTCATACAAGCACTCGACTATGATATGTGGAGTATCATAGTGAACGGTCCTCACACACCCACCAAGATTATAGATGGTGAGGAGTCAACCAAACTCGAGAAAGAATGGGATGAGGTTGATAAGAAATTGGCACAATTAAATGCTAAAGCTATGAATGTTCTTTATTGTGCACTTGATGCAAATAAATTTAATCGCATTTCTACTTGTGCATCTGCTAAAGAAATATGGGATAGGTTAGAAGTAACCCATGAGGGAACAAATCAAGTAAAAGAGTCTAAAATAAACATGCTTGTGCATAGATATGAATTATTTAAAATGGAGCATGATGAGTCCATAACTGCTATGTTTACTCATTTTACTGATATAATTAATGGTTTAAAGAGTCTTGGCAAATCTTATACTAATAGTGAGCTTGTAAGGAAGATTCTCAGGTCAGTGCCAAGAACTTGGGAAGCCAAGGTGACTGCCATCCAAGAAGCAAAGGACTTGAACACTCTACCTCTAGAAGAGCTTCTTGGATCCTTGATGACTCATGAACTTAGCATGAAGCAACATCAAGAGGATGAAGTCAAAAAGAAAAGAATCATTGCCCTCAAATCCACAGCTTCGCCTGATGATGAAACGGATGACACTGAAGATGAAGAACAGGATGAAGAGATGGCACTCATCACCCAGAGATTTAAGAAGCTTCTAAGAAAAAGAAAACAGAGAATGAGAAAGAAGTCATTCACAAAAGAGGAACAAAGCAAAGAGAAAGAGAAAGATCAACCCCTTATATGCTACGAGTGCAAGAAGCCGGGACATTTCAAATCCGAATGTCCACAACTGAAGAAAGATCCCAAAAAGTTTAAAAAGAAAGCAATGATGGTGACTTGGAGTGCGAGTGATGACTCAAGCTCCGATGAGGAAATCTCAACAGAACAAGTCAACCTGTGCCTTATGGCACACGAAAATGAGGTAACTTCTGAATCCCCTAGTGAATTTACTTTTGAAGAATTGCATGAAGCATTCTATGATTTAATTGATGAATTAAAGAAACTAGGGATGAAAAATAAAGAACTGAAATTGAAAAATCAGTCCTTAGTGAAACAAGCTGAAAACCTTTCAATTGAAAAATCCACCTTGATTCAAGAAAATCAAAGCTTAAAGAATGAAATTAACAAGCTGAAACCTATAGTAGATAAGTTCACCTTAAGTTCAAACAAACTAAATATGATTCTTGACAATCAAAAAGCTGTATATGATAAGGCTGGACTTGGCTATAACCCCTTGAAGAAACAAAAATTTCTGAAGAATATTTATGTAAATTATTTAAGTAACAAGTCTACAAATATTACTTGTTTCAAATGTGGTAGAATAGGACATAAATCATACACATGCCTTATTAACAAATCTGCAAACACAACTATAAAGAAAATATGGATTCCAAAAGGAACCATTTTGACTAACGTAAAAGGACCCAAGAAAGCTTGGGTACCTAAGACTTGACTTTTGCTTGCAGGTGTGTCTAGCATCCCAAGGAGAAAACAAGAAATGGTATCTTGACAGTGGATGCTCGAGACACATGACTGGTGATGAATCACAATTCATCACGCTTGATGCTAAGGATGGAGGGATGGTCACCTTTGGAGATAATGGCAAAGGAAAGATCATCGGGATAGGTAACATTGGTATCACTCCCTCCAAATACATTAAAAATGTTTTGTTAGTTAAAGGTTTAAAGCATAACTTACTTAGCATTAGTCAATTTTGTGATAAAGGGTATAAAGTTGTTTTTGAATCATCTGTTTGCATTGTGACTAGTCCTATTAATGATGGCATTAAATTTATAGGACATAGGCATGGCAATGTTTATATGGTAGATTTGAATGACTTAGCCAAATTAGACATGCAATGCCTAGTATCCTTGAATGCTAAAGTTAATGAGACTAGTTGGCTGTGGCATCGTAGACTTGCACATATTAGCATGCATTCTCTTTCAAAATTAATTAAGAAAGAATTAATTCTTGGTTTGCCAAAACTAAATTTTGAAAAGGATAGAATTTGTGATGCATGCCAATTAGGTAAACAAACTAGAGTTTCATTTAAATCTAAAAATATTGTTTCAACTTCTAGACCTTTAGAGCTCTTGCATATGGACTTATTTGGACCAACTAGAACCACTAGTTTAGGAGGAAAATGATATGGTTTTGTAATTATAGATGATTACTCTCGTTTTACTTGGGTTTTCTTTTCGGCACACAAAGATGAAACTTTTCATATTTTCACTAAATTTCACCGAAAAGTCACTAATGAAAAAGGGTTTTCAATTCAAAATATTAGAAGTGATCATGGAACTGAATTTGAAAATCAAGACTTTGAAAATTTTTGTGATGAAAATGGAATTGGCCATAACTTCTCTGCTCCTAGGACACCCCAACAGAATGGGGTAGTTGAAAGGAAAAACAGAACCTTAGAAGAAATGGCCCGTACCATGCTTTGTGAAAGCAACCTTCCAAGATATTTTTATGCGGAAGCAATTAACACAGCATGTTATATTTTAAATCGTACTTTGATTAGACAATTTTTAAAGAAAACCCCCTATGAACTTTGGAAAGGAAGAAAACCAAATATTGCATATTTTCATGTTTTTGGTTGCCGATGTTTTGTATTAAATAATGGCAAAGAAAAACTTGGTAAATTTGATGCAAAATCAGATGAAGCAATCTTTATAGGTTACTCCTCCACTAGTAAAGCATTTAGAGTTTTCAACAAAAGAACTTTAGTAGTTGAGGAGTCTATACATGTTGTTTTTGATGAATCTAACAATCTTTCTTCAAGGAAGAATGAGGGTGTTGATGATGCAGATCCACTAATAGAAGGTATGAAGGAGATCACTCTGAAAGATTCAGCAACTCCAGAAGACAAAGATCAAGAAGACAAACAAGATGAGAGAGGTGAAGAAATTCAAGAACAACCTCAAGGTACAAATGACCTACCCAAGGAATGGAGGTATGTTCACAACCACCCTAAGGAGTTAATTATTGGTGATCCTATGCATGGGGTAAAAACCCGTTCTTCACTTAGAGATGTAGTTAATCATTGTGCTTTTGTATCTCATCTTGAACCTAAAACTTTTGAAGAAGCTGAAAATGATCATAATTGGATTAATGCAATGCAAGAGGAACTTAATCAATTTGAAAGAAATAATGTTTGGATCTTAGTATCAAGACCTAAAAATTATTCAATAATTGGCACAAAATGGATCTTTAGAAACAAATTAGATGAGCATGAAAATGTAATTAGAAATAAAACAAGACTGGTTGCTAAGGGATATAATCAAGAAGAAGGAATTGATTTTGATGAAACCTTTGCACCTGTTGCTAGATTAGAAGCTATTAGACATCTACTTGCATATGCTTGCTTTATGAAATTCAAGTTATTTCAAATGGATGTTAAAAGTATATTTTTAAATGGATATATTGCTGAAGAAGTATATGTAGAACAACCTCCTGGATTTGAAAATCATGCTTTTCCTAATCATGTCTTTAGATTAAATAAAGCTTTAAATGGATTAAAACAAGCACCTAGAGCATGGTATGATAGGCTAAGCAAATTTCTACTAAATAATAGTTTTTCAAGAGGTAATGTAGATACAACCCTCTTTATTAAAAGAAATCAAAATGATATGCTAGTTATACAAATTTATGTTGATGACATAATTTTTAGGTCTACTAATGAATCCCTTTGTCAAGACTTTGTTAAGCTTATGCAGGGGGAGTTCGAGATGAGCATGATGGGAGAACTCATCTTCTTCCTCGGACTCCAAATCAAACAATCAAAAGAGGGAATCTCCATCACCCAAAGCAAGTACACCAAGGAACTACTCAAAAGATTTGGAATGGAAAACTGCAAACCAATTGGCACACCAATGAGTCCCTCATGTAAGCTTGACAAGGATGATGAAGGTAAAAGTATAGACTTAAAATACTATAGAGGTATGATTGGCTCATTATTATATTTAACTACAAGTAGGCCTGATATCATGTTTAGTATTTGTTTATGTGCTAGATATCAATCTAATCCTAAAGAATCTCATTTGAATGCTGTTAAAAGAATCCTTAGATACTTAAATGGTACTCAAACTCTAGGGTTATGGTACTCTAAGGACTCACAAATTGAATTATTAGGATATTCAGATGCTGATTTTGCTGGATGTAAATTAGATAGAAAAAGCACAAGTGGAACTTGCCAATTTCTTGGAGTTAACCTAATCTCATGGTTTAGCAAGAAATAAAATTCGGTGGCACTGTCTACGGCTGAGGCCGAATACATTGCAGTCGGAAGTTGTTGTGCTCAAATCTTGTGGATTAAGCAACAACTCGAAGACTTTGGAATCAAACTTAATAAAACACCAATAAGATGTGACAACACAAGTGCCATAAATCTATCTAAAAATCCAATTCAACACTCAAGATCCAAACATATTGAAATAAGACATCACTTTATAAGAAAACATGTTCAAAACAAAAATATAATTCTTGAATATGTTTGCACTGAAAATCAATTAGCTGATATCTTTACAAAGGCCCTTAGTGAGGATAAATTCTATGAAATTAGGAGAAATCTAGGAATTCTAGATCCATATGCCTAAATTTTTCTCAATTTCCAAGAAATGATGTCAAAAATTCTTAGAGCTCAATTTCCAACATCTATCCTGGTTCCAAAAGCTCAAGTTTATCATTCTAAAAAAAAAAACTTATCTTTGAGCAAAACTCCTTCTCCCAAAATTTCAATTTTTTCTGGAATTTATTCATATTTTTTTTGAATTTTTGAACTTCATGAGTCGACCCCCATGAGTCGACTCAATGGCAAACTTGTTATTTCCTCAAACTTCCCATGGGCTCATTGTTTTTATATGGGTTGCTGTTCGTGAGCCGACCCATCCGGTCATCTTCTTCCTTCCAAAAGCCATCCTCCCCACTTCCTTTTGCTCCAAATCCAAGGATCTAGCTCGAGGCACTTCTCCCTCCTCCTCTCCACCAAAAATCGCCACCTTGGAAAGGGATTTTTGTGCTTTCTCCCATTGTTTGGCACGGTTGGAGCGTGCCTTAGCACTCCACCATTCTTCCCAAATCCACCTCTTTTCTCCACCAAAATCCCTCTTCACTCTCTTGTGATCCCTCCTCCACTCATTCACTTGTTCCTCCAAGTCTCCTTGCCTGCTACTGTAGTGAATATGGCTCCGAAGATGAAGCTTCCCCAAAGAAGAAAGTCCGTCCGTGAGCCTGAAGAAAATATCCGAAAGAAAAGGCAAGCTGCTCAGTCTTCCACTGCTCCCACTCCAGCTTCAGTATCTGCTCAAGGTCCCCCTCAATCCTCCCTAAGCTCCAGTAAGAATCCTCTATCTGATAGAAAAGTTGAAACCGGAAAGAATATAGATTTTCTGTTCTTTGAAAAAGAGGGTTTTACATTTGCAACTAAGATTAAAAACCAAGGATGGGGTTTCTACTGCTCCCTTAAGGAAGTCACCTATGTTGACCTAGTTAGAGAATTCTACCAGAATCTATATTATGGAAATGGGTCAGTGACTTCAACAGTCAAGGGTATTGATATTTGTTTGGATCCTAGTATATTGGGAGAAATACTTCATTTGCCTAGTGAGGGTTACTCTTATATGGAACTCCCAGTAAAAGAAGAGGGGATCAGAGTTATTCTAGGGGGAACTTATTCAGGGAGTTTAAATAAATTGGAAGCAAAGATTTTGTCTATTGAGATGAGGATCCTACATCAGATGGTAACGAAGCTCTTCTTTCCTAGGAGTGGTAGGCATGATTTACTTTCCAGCAGAGATGTTTGTATCATATTTCATGTCATCACTCAGACCCCCCTGAACCTCCCTGCACTTATGATAGAGGCCATGAGAGAGACTTTGAACAGATCCAAGGCACACTTGCCTTTTGGTATGGCCCTTACTCGAGTATTTAGGAGGTTTGGAGTTAGCTGTGAGGGGGAGGCATCTACTAAGCTCTCTCATGTGGACACTTTCAACCAACACACCCTGCACCGAATGGGATTTACAAAGACTGATGGTGGTTGGATCAAGGGCTCTGAGGAGAGAGCTGAGGAGAGAGCTGAAGACAGAACTGAAGACAGAGCTGAAGAAGAAGGTCCATCATCTCCTATCCATGACTTCAGGGCAGCATCACCAAATATCCAGTTCATTCCTGATATAGAGGCTGGCCCTTCAGAGTTTACTAGGATGCCCACACCAGTGTATCAGCCAGAGAGCAGAGCACCTCAATCAGAGTTCAGACTGGCTGACGATCAGATCGAGCAGATATCACAGCGTGTGGCTTCTTTGCTATCTAGTCAGTGGAGTAGTACTACTTTTGCACCAGGAGCCACTTCTTCTGATCAGACCATGACTCCACACATCTTCACTGTGTTTCAGATGATATCAGATCAGTCCATCCGGATTCAGCAGCTTGAGGACACTGTCTGGAGACTGACTGGCAGAGTTCTTGACTTGCAGGGGCAAGTCCTTGCTTTGGCCCATCCTCAACCACAGGAGTCCATTATTGAGGTCACAGACCTCACTACAGAGGCTGACAGGCTCAGAGGAGCACTGGAGGGTGGATATGAGTTATTGAGGAGAGAGATCCGAGGATCGAGTGAGCATCCATCCACTCAGTTCACTGCTCTACTTCAGTCTGTTTCCAGAGCACTGAACGTACTTGATTCCATCAGACTCACCCTTTCTGTTCAGTCTTTAGCCTCTCAGCGTACTCAGCCTCCCAGTTCTTCTCACTCTCCTGCTCGTGCCAGAGGCAGACGGGGTAGAGGACGCACTTCTGATCGAGATCCATCAGCTTCTCATCCCATATCTGATGACTCCGATCCATGACTTGTCTTGATCATTACTAGATCCTAGGTGTTAGTGTCTTGTTCTAGGATCTGTATTTTGGGGCCATGTATTGACAATTAGCTGGTTGACTATTATGAACTATGTAATGAAACAATTATGGTTTTATGGTATCATCTTTTACTTATATTTCTACCTTTTGTAATGATGTCGATCATATTTTGGTTATATATATTCTCCTTGTTGAAATATTATCTTCTCTTTGTTGTTGTTTGCTGTTAATAATTGCTGTATTAAGGGGGAGCAAACATCTATGATAAACTCTAAAGGGGGAGAAATTAAAAAATATTTTAGAAAAAGGAGGAGTTAACCATGTTTGATGATGTCAAAAAGGGGGAGAAATTAAAGAAAAAGCAAAATTAAAGAAAAACCATAAATTATGAGCATTTAAAGAAAAAGCAACCCATCAAAAGTAAAACTACAAATTATGAGAAATTAATGAATAAATTGGAGAATTTAAAGAATAATATCAAAAGTACAATGCTAAGTACAATGCAAATAAGTAACTTTTAAATTACTTCTTTACATATGCTCTGATTTGCTTTAAAAATTTAAATATGCTCTGATATACTTCAAAATTCTAACTTGCTCTGATACATCTTTTGAAATTTTATTTACCTTGATACATCTTAAGAAATTTAACTTACTCTGATACATCTTAAAATTTTTTTTTAACTTGCTCTGATACACTTGCTCTGATACATTGTAAAATTTTTTTGATAACATTGTAAAATTATTTTTTCTTGCTCCGATACATTGCAAAATTTATTTTTTCTCTTGCACTGATACATCTTAAATTCAAAATGATCTAATACACTTTCCAAATCAACTCTTAAACATGCTTTGGTACACATAATTATTTTTTGTATCAAAAGCAATTAAAGCACATAAGTATTTTTTGCTCTGATGCTAAAACTAAAATCAAATGAGAATGAGCAAATTTTCAAAATACAGCTTGCTCTGATAACAAAAATAAGTTTTCTGCTCTATCACCAAAATCACATAATCCAATGAGCATATCTTCAAATCTTTAAGTAAATGGGCTAACTATTCTTGCATATGACCATTTATATCACATGCCAAAAGAATAATACTCTTTTCAAGCATATAAATCTATAATGCATTCACATAAATATTTTTGTTCAAGTGTTTTGTCATCATCAAAAAGGGGGAGATTGTTGCTCCTAGATTGATTTTGATGATTACAAAGCAGATTGAAGGGATACAAATATTTTTATTTGAAAAAATGTTTATGCTCTTGAGGGGCAAAATTGTAATTTTACTAAAACCCTGATTTGATAGTATCATTTGGTAGAACTAATGATTTGTAATCTATTGGTGAAAATTTTATTGTTTTTGAACTTATACTTTTGAAGTTATGAATGTTTGAAGTGCATGAGTCGACTCATGAGTCAACTCATGGCACAATGAGCTGATTGGCACGCTAAAATTTCTCTTGACACGTTGGTTTTTTGGCTTGGCACGACCTGTGAGTCGACTCATGAGTCGACCCACAAGGCATGAGTCGACTCATGAGTCGACTTCTGCATGTTTGGGTCAAAAAATCCAGAAACCAACAACTCTGGTTTTTGCAACAGAGGTCGACTCATGAGTCGACCCCTGAAGCATGAGTCGACTCATGAGTCGACCCCTGCGACGAAAATTGTCCGCAACGACTAGTTTTTTGCCCATTTTAATTGCCTTTAATGCTCCCTTAAAATGCTCTAACGGCTCTTTTTCTGCCTAAAATATTTTCCCTTATTTCTTAAAGCTATAAAAGGTTTCAAAAGGTGAAAAAGAAAGAGGGGATCCACAAAATACATGAGAGATACAAGAGATCTACAATACATACGAGAGATTTTGAAAGAGAAAAGCAAGAGCGTTCAAAAGGGTATTCAAAAGCATTCAAAGAGAGGGTTTTTCAAGCCAACTTTTCAACCTTGATCAAGAGCTCTTTCAAAGCCTTCAAGAAGCCTTCAATCAAAGTTCACCTTCTCCTCAAGCGTTCATTCAACTCTTCATCCATCTTGAGGAAATCCAAAAAGGGGCTTCTTCATTTGAGTAAAGTATTTTTATTGTTATATTCGCTCATTTAAGGAGCTATTCTTGTAATTATTTGTGCTCTAAACTGTCTTACTCTTTGTGAGTAATTGTTCTTGTTTTTGGAGGGTTTCCAAAATAAGGGAAGGTTGATCCGAACCTAAAATCGGAGTGTTTTGGGTTGACTTATACCCGAGAAACAAGTGGACTAGCTTGGGATAGCTAGTGTCGGAGTATCCGACGTTTGTATTCGGGTTGAATACAAGTATATAGTGGATTGGAATTTCCAAGTAGGAGCTTAGGGAGTGGATGTAGGTGCAAGATTGGCACCGAACCACTATAAATCCTTGTGTTTGTGGTGTGCCTTATTGTTTCTCTTTATTTCTTTATTATATCCTTGCATTCTTGCTTTAGATAATTAATCTTGAACTAAAGTCTTTCTCCTCATTCATCAAGCTTTTAACAAATACTTTTCATAAGTAATTAGTTAAGCTTAAATTTTTTAGAAACCCAATTCACCCCCCCTCTTGGGTTGCATAGCTGGGCAACAGCAATATATCATATCATAGATCTTAGAGTAGGTTAATTTGATGATTAGATCATATATATATTAGATTAATTTGATTAATCTAATTATCTTCTGCTGTAATTTATTCAAAAAAATTTTATAATACATGCATGAAATCGCCTACGTTCTCCAACAAATTATTAATGAATAAAAATTATTTTTAATAAGTTCATCATAAGTGTGCACTTTTTTTTGAACTCTTGTATTATGATGAAGTCCTTAGGACTATAATATAATCAATAAAAGAAGATTTATCAAAGATTTATCGAATAGTTCTTAAACTTATTCGTGACCAAATGATACATTATTAATAAGGATAATAACATTTATTCGTGACCAAATGATACATTATTAATAAGGATAATAACATTTATCAAGTATAGATCATTGTATGCCATATGGATTGATTGTCTTCTTAACCAAGGAGTGTGAAGATACTGATATAGCATATAGATAAGATGTAGGAGTACATTATCACTGAACAGTGACTCCCCTGTGGAGCACTCTGCTGTCAAGGATAACTCGTGAAGGATATGGGCATAAGTATCCCTCTAACTTAAGATCACCATGGTGACTTGCAAGCAACTCACTATGCTTTGGTATCAGACTATCTGTATTTTTAATATAGTGACGGAAGGCAATTGGGTACAGTCAAGTACTTGTGAAGTTGGTGTGTGAGTCAAGATGGGATTAACCCCTCTAGTTTACCAGAGTTAATACATCACTATATCTCAATCCAGTAAAATATTGGTCAGGGTAATCCTTATGATCTTTCATAGGATTTGAAAAGATTGAAATACAATGTGGATGACTCATTCAGAGTTGACAGTGAAACTCTAGATCATCTTGAGCATTAGGATCAAAGAGATAAATTATATGATAAACATATGTCGAGGTTCTTGAATGTTGCTTTGTAATTATTCAACCTATCCGAACGTCGGATATCATTGCTAGATGGTTACTTTGATTAGTATAGGAAGTGGTTCCTATGCCACCAGCTTAGTGTTTGAACCTATAGAGTCATGCACAAAGTCAAAGAACGTAAGAAAGAACTGATCAAATATTTATGTGTTTAATTTAGAAGTATGAGACTTGATTGAACATTTAGATTTACTTAATTGAGAATTAAGTTATGGGTCATATGGAATTAAACACTGACTATGTGTAGCTAGCACTGCTCATGAGGTGCAGGTTTGATTTCGAGGATGAATTTGATCAAATCTATGATTCAAAAAATTATGAGAGTTTAGATTCAAGTCCTAACTATTTTAGATCAGATCTAATTTAATTGGACTTGATTTTATTGAGACTAAATTAGGTTAATTATCCAAGTTAGACTTGAACCTAAATCCTAATTAGATTAGGATTAGCAGCCTTTCAAAATTTAGTTCGAATCAAATTCAAATTGGATTCAAATTGAACTCAAATCTAAACCAAATTTAGATTTGGTGCACTTAGCCATATTTTTCATGCATTCTCTCACCCATATGGCTGACCAAGATAGAGGAGAGGATGCTGAAAACAGCCCCCTCCTCTTGGGCGTCTAGCATGGTGAAGGGAGGCGCAAGTTGGTGCCTCTCCTACTTTCATTAGGAAACCTTATAGTTTAGAGAGTTTGGATTTGATTCAAACTTGAAGGGTCCTATTCCTAATCCATAAAAGTACTTGATTTGATCTAGGATCTCTTATCTATTTAAGAAGGGATTTGGAGAAGGAGAAAATCAATCTAGACGTGAGCAAGGGCTTGGGCATGGAGACTTCCTCCCTTAGGCATCCCCTCTTCTCCTGGGCATCTCTATCCTCTTGGCATCCTCCCTCCTCTTGTGGTGTGGTGTGTGGGATCCTTCCTAGGCTTCAAGATCTGATCTCAAAGCCCTCCTCTCCTCACCTTCTGAAGAAGAGCTTCATCCCTCTCTCCTGTGTTGGTTAGCGTGCGAGTGAAGTAGAGGATCTAGATATTCGGATCTCGTGAAGCAACAACCTTCAAAAATTCTTCAACCTTGATTAAGTCTTTCACTACAAATCAAAATGAGATTTCATAAATATTATAAAAATTTTAATTGTTAATCTATTCAATTTTTTTTCTGGCATCCGATGCGATCGGATAATTTTTTCTTCAATGTTGAAAAATGTGTCTTAAAGTCAATTATCTATCTGTAGATGATTGAGCTTTTTATAATTTATATATAAATTATTAATGAATAAAAATTATTTTTGATAAGTTCATCATAAAAGTATATTTTTTTTTGAACTCTTATATTATGATGAAGTCCTTAGAACTATAATATAATCGATAAAAGAGGATTTATCAAATAGTTCTTAAATTTGATCATAAATAAATAATATATTATTAACAATGATAATAACATTTATTGAGTATAGGTCATTGTGTACTATATAGATTAGTTATCTTCTTAACCAAGGAGTGTGGAGATACTGATATGGCATAGAGGTAAGATGTAAGAATACATCGTCACTGAACAATGACTCACCTACAGAGTGCTCTGCTATCAAGGATAGCTCACGAAAGATATGGGCATAAGTGTCTCTCCGACTTGAGATCACCACGGTGACTTGCAAGCAACTCACTATGCTTTGATGTCAGACTATCTATATTTTTAGTACAATGACAGAAGGCTACTGGATACAGTCAAGTACTTATGAAGTCGGTGTGTGAGTCAAGATGGGATTGACTCCTCCAGTTTACGGGAGTTAATGTATCATTATATCTCAATCCAGTAAAATCTTGGTCAGAATAATCATTGTGATCTGTCACGGGGTTTGGAAAAGATTGAGATACAATGAGGATGACTATTCCAGAGTTGACAGTTTAACCCTAAGTTATCTTGAGCATTAGGGTCAAAAGGATGAATTATGCGGTAACTATATGTCGAGGTTCTTAAATGTTGCTTTGTAATTATTCAACCTATCCAAACATTGGGAATCATTGCTAGATAGTCACTTTGATTAGTATAGGAAGGGATTTTTATACTACCGACTTAGTGATCGAATCTATGGAGTTACGCACAAAGTCAAACAACGTAGGAAAGAATTGACCTAATATCTATGTGTTCAATTTAAAAGTATGAGACTTGATTAAATATATAGATTTACTTAATTAAGAATTAAGTTATGGGTCATACAAAATTAAATACTATGTGCAGCTAGCGCTGCACATGAGACGCAGGTTTGATTTCAGGAATGAATTTGATCAAATCTATGATTCAAAGAATTATGAAAGATTGGATTTGAGTTCTAGCTATTTTAGATCAGATCTAAATTTATTTGGGCTTGATTTTATTAAGACTAAATTGGGTTAAATATCCAAGTTGGATTTGGACCTAAATCCTAATTAGATTAGAATTAGCAATCTTTTCGAATTTGATTCAAATCAAATTCAAATTGGATTTGAATTGAGCCCATACTTGCATCAAATCAGATTTGGTATAATTAGCCATGATTATCAGGTATTTTCTTACCCATATGGCTGACCAAAATAGAGGAGAGGGTGCTAGAAATAGCCCCCTCCCCTTGGGCATGCGACATGGTGAAGGGAGGTGTAAGTTGGTGCCTCTCCTACTTCTATTAGGAAACCTTATGGTTTAGGAAGTTTGGATTTGATTCAAATTTGGAGGGTCCTATTCCTAACCCATGAAGGTATTTAATTTGATCTAAGAACTCTTATCTATCTAAGGAGGGGTGTGGAGAAGAGAAAAATCAATCAAGCATTGGTCTAAACATGAGATCCTTGGGCATCCCCTCTCCTTGGGTGTCACCTCTCCCTGGGCATCTCTCTCTTCTTGGGCATCCTCCTTATCCCTTGTGGTGTGGCATGTGGGCTCTTTCCAAGGCCTTAAGATCAGATCTCAAGACTCTTCTTCTTTCCTCTTAAAGAGTTCTTCATCTCTCTCTTCTACGTTGCTTGGCGTACATGTGAAGTAGAGGATCTAGACATCTAGATCTTGCAAAGCAAATCGAGTGAGGAACCTGATAGCTTGCGTTGTTGTTGTTAAAACACTGTGACTATCAAATTAAATCTAACTTTAATAAAAATTAAAAATACATAGAAAGTAGTGAGTCGGATCGAATGCATAGAGAACTTCTACGTTACTTGACGTGCATGTAAAGTAGAGGATCTAGATATCCAGATCTTGCGAAGTAAATTAAGAGAGAAACCTGATAGCTCATGATGTTGTTGTTAAGACACTGTGACTATCAAATTAAATCTGACTTCAATAAAAATTAAAAATACATAGAAAGTAGTCAGTCGGATCGAATTCACAGAGAAGGTAGTGCTTTGATTTGATAACATTATTTTCTATAAAAAAATAAAATTTTGAGGAAAGTAATTTAAGTCAAAAAATAAAAATTAAAAGTATAAAAATAAATTTGGTACTAAGATCTACTATTTAGATCCTAGCTTCTACTTATAAAAAAATAAATAATAAAAATTTAAAAAGAATAAAAATAAATTGGTACTAAGATCTACTAATTAGATCTTAACATCTACTTGCAATAAAAATAAAGAAAAAAAATTAAAAAATATAATAATATAAATTTTACATTAATTAAAAGTGAAGTTCAATTATAAAAAATTTAAAAAGAATAATAAAATAAAATAAAACTG
The DNA here is from genome assembly GCF_000442705.2 of Elaeis guineensis. NCBI lineage: Eukaryota > Viridiplantae > Streptophyta > Magnoliopsida > Arecales > Arecaceae > Elaeis > Elaeis guineensis. The sequence continues at coordinate 50,911,712 of NC_025997.2, forward strand.
CAACAAAGATCTAAAGTTGATCAGCGCAGCCTCATTGGGAAGATAGTTGACGATCTTTTCTTCTTTCTTCGTACTCCATGGAGGAAACCGACTTCTCTCCTTCTTCTCCTTGGATCCCTAAACTCTTAATTTTTTTTTATTTTTTTATTTTTTTTACTATTTTTTCTTTCTTGTTCCCAAACTCTTCCTTTTATGGATGAATTTTTTACCATTTTCTGGTAGCAAACGGAGCCCCAAAAACCCTCAAAATTATGTCAAACCTGCGTCCCTTGCTTCTGGCCATTGGATCTTGTTTGGACGCACAAGATCAGCCCAAAAATCACTGCTTATTTCCTTATCTTGATCAAGATCGATACTGGCCGTCGGATGATTAATCAGATTGAATTTCGATCATTGATCAGCGCACCAGATCTCTTATTCACAGTCAGATTCAATGTCAGCCGTCGGATCAAGCGATGGATTTGTTTTGGACCATCGGATAGCACAAAAATTCTCTTCTGTTTAGTTCTCCCATCGACATCCAACCACAACCATCTGATCTCACTTAGGATCGCTTCCAACCTTTGGATTGTGCAGCTGCTGTGGGCCACCATCGATTGATATGGTAAAGCGTGTTCGGGACTGTCCGATCGTGTGTTTTAGCCAATCTTAGCCATCCAATCGTGCACAACTTAGCCACCCACCATGAGCCACGATAAAGATCACATAACTGTGCTTGTGGACCCAATCCAAATTTTATGGATCGAACGGCCGGTCTATTGTGCACTGAAGGCTTTTTAAAATTGATTTTTGAATATTTTTGCTTGATTTTACTCGAATTTTATGCCTGAAAAATAAAAAAAATTAAATTAAATTACTTATTAATTTTTTAATTATTTTGGTGCTTAAATTTCTCAATTAGTTTGACATCTATTTTTCATAAATATGCTCTAATTTTATATTTTTTAAAATTATTTATTTTTATAAAAAAAATTAATTTATTTATGAAATTAATTTTTTTAGAAGATGTTAGCACCATTAATTATCAAAAATATCTAAAATAAATATAAAAATATACGACTTATCACACTCTCCAACTTGAACTTTGCTCGTCCTCGAGTAAAGAAAGAATTTAGAGTTCATTACCATTTCACTTAGAGTTTTGAATTTTATCAGATAATTTTCAAAAGGGCAACTGATGTTCAGTAAAGCATGAGTAAGGTATGTCACTGGGATATTAATACTAATCAATATGGAAGTTAAGCTAAGAATACTAATCTTTTTTTAATTTTTTCCTAAATTACCCCTATCTTTATCTTCAAATCATTGACCTTCATATGGATAAGTATATTGTTACTTCCATCCTTTATTTATTTATTTATTTATTTATTTATTTATTTAATATTGTACTGCTATTGAGTGTCTTAACCCCTTAAGCTTTCTGTTTGACCTATGTAGTGAATTTTCAGCCAATGACTCCCGAATCAGATAGCTTTAGGGCACTAGATATAGAATATCCCTCGGCCTTACTTGCTTAAATTAAATAGGTTATGAGTTAAAACTAGCTTTACAATAGAGCTTCTTTGCCCTTCATATATCTTTTGACGTGAAATTCAATATTTGCTTAGGCAAAAAGACCTGATTACTCAGCATGAAGTACTTAAAATTTTTTTTATATATATATATGAAGAAATGTATAGTTACCCTACACAAGCATATAGGAAGTAAACTCTTCTTTGATATTGGTAGGAAAATTTAGAAATACTCAAGAAAAACTATTTAAGTTCTAAACTTAACTCTTTATTAGATTTTTTTAATACTTGATCCCTTGATATCTCACAAACTCTCTGATCTATACATCAATTTTTTTTAAAAAATGCTTAGTTCAACTCGATTCTTAAGTGTAATCAGATACTTAAATGCTAAATACTAACTTACTTGAGGACTTAAAAATTTAAAAATTTATATTATTCTCTCCTCCAACTTAATTAACATTGTCCTCAATAGAGTAAGAAAAATAAAGGGTACATACAAAGAGAAAGAAAAGGAGAGATGTCACCTGATCCAGAAGTCTTTTCAAAATTGGTTCTACCCCCAACTTAGTCAAGATTGTCTTCAAATTTCTACAAAAGATACTAAGCAAGACTTGATTAACCTAAATAAAATACAAAAGATATCAAAAAGTAGAAACTGGGTTGTCTCCCAGAAAGTGCTAAGTTTACCATCTTCCTCCAGACACAATACCGCTTGATTCAGTGTGGGTTTGTTAATGCTACTTGATCAATGGTTCGATTTGATGACATCCTTTCAATATATGATTTCAATCTTTGACCATTTACCTTAAAGAAATTTTTATATTTAGGATCATAAAGTTTGATTGCACCATGTGGGAATACTTGATTTACTAAGGTCCATCCCATCTAGATCTTAATTTTTTTGAAAATAATTTTAGTCTTGAATTAAATAATCAGACTTGTTGATTTGGCTTGAAGATTTTTTTTGAAATGTGTTTGTCATGAAAGACTTTCATTTTTTCTTTATAAATTCATAAATTTTTATAAGCCTCTCATCTCAATTTATCCAATTCACCCAGTTGCAACATCCAGTTGGAACCAGCTTGTTTCAAATCAATATTTAGTTGCTTGATTGCCCAATATGCTTTGTGTTCAAGTTCTATCGGAAGATGACATGCTTTTTCATAAATCAATCTGTAAGGAGACATTCCAATAGAGTTTTTATAAGCTATCCAATAGGCCCATAATACATCATCTAATCGATCTGACCAATCTCTACGATTAGGCCTAATAGTCTTTTGTAGGATGTTCTTGATCTCCCTATTGGATACTTCAACTTGACCACTTGTTTGCGGATGGTAAGGTGTAGCTATCTTATGTGTGACCCCATATTTTTGCAGTAGTATTCGGAACTGATAGTTTGTGAAGTGGGTACCTCTGTCACTAATGATAGCATGTGGAAATCTGTACCTAAAAAAGATATTCTTTTGAACAAATTTTATGACTACCTTATGATCATTGGTTCGTGTTGTCATTGCATCAATCCATTTAGAAACATAATCGACGGCCACCAAAATGTATTCAAAGCCATTGGAGGGTGGAAAGGATCCCATAAAATCAATTCTCCAAACATCAAAAATTTCAACTACCAAGATGGGGTTCAAAGGCATCATGTCTTTCTTTAAAATATTTTCTAAAGCTTGACACCTAAGACATTCTTGGCTAAAATATAAGCATCCTTAAACAATATGGGTCAGTAAAAATCACTTTGCAATACTTTGGCTGCAGTTTTTCATCCAAAAAAATATCCTCCACCAGCAAGAGTATAACAGAATTTTATGATACTCAATTGTTCAGTTTTAGGAACACAACTACGAATGATCTGATCAGCATAAATTTGAAAAAGTTCAGGATCTTTTCAAAAATAATACTTGATTTGAGCAAAGGATCGATCCTTTTCATACTTAGACCAGCTATCAAAAATTTATCCAACTGCTAAGTAATTCACAATATCTGCAAATCGAGGGGCCTTTGAGTGTGAAACTACTAGAAGTTGTTCATCCAAAAAAGATTCTCTAATTAATGCAGGTTCACAATCTTCAATTAGGATCCTAAATAGGTGGTCTGCTATAATATTTTCAGATCCCTTCTTGTCTTAAATTTCAATATCAAATTCTTGTAGCAGTAAGATCCATCTAATCAATCATGGTTTAGCATCTTTCTTTGAGAGCAGATATCTCAAAGCCACATGATCTGAATAAATCATGAGTTTTGATCCTAATAGGTATGATCAAAGCTTCTCTAGGGCAAATACTACAGTTAGTAACTCTTTCTCAATTGTGGTATAATTTATTTGAGCTTCATTCAGAGTTCTGCTGGCATAATAAATCACTATGGGATATTTTTTTTTTCTTTGGCCCAAGACAGCTCCTATAGCAAAATTAGAAGCATCGCACCTGATCTCAAAAGGTAGTGACCAGTCTGGAGGTTAGATGATTGGAGCTTTGGTCACAGCTTCTCTCAAAAATTCATAAGCCTTAAGACATTCTTCATCAAAGTTAAAAGGAACATCCTTAGTGAGTAGATTACACAAAGGATGGGATGTTTTAGAAAGTCTTTGATGAAGCGACGGTAGAATCCTACATGGCCAAGGAAAGATCGAATTTATTTGATAGAAGTGGGTGGAGGAAGTTTAAAAATTAGTTCAACCTTTGCTCTATCAACCTCAATCCCTCTCTTTGACACAATATGCCCTAAGACAATCCCCTCTTGAACCACGAAATGGCTCTTTTCTCAATTTAAAACTAGATTGGCCTCAATGCATTATTTTAACATTCTCTTCAAATTGTTGAGGCAACTCTCAAAGGATTCTCCAAAGACTAAAAAATCATCCATGAATACCTCTAGAAAATCTCCTACTATATCCGAAAATATTGACATCATGCACCTTTGAAAGGTCGCGGTGCATTACACAGTCCGAAAGGCATTCCACAAAAAGCAAAGGTTCCATAGGGACATGTGAAGGTGGTCTTTTCCTAAGCTCCTGGGTGGATTGCTACCTAATTGTATCCTAAGTATCCGTCTAAAAAGTAGAAATATTATTGACCAGCTAGTCTCTCCAGGATTTGGTCAATAAAGGGTAAGGAGAAATGATCTTTATGGGTGGCTGCATTGAGTTTTCTATAATCTATACAGACACGCCACCTAGTGAAAAGTCGTGTTGGCACTAGATCCCTATGGTTGGTGCAGACAACCATGAGTCCAAATTTCTTTGGAACAACTTGAGTGGGACTCACCCAATGGCTATCAAAAATAAGATAAATGATACCAGCATCTAACCATTTAATTACCTCCTTCTTGACTACATCCACCATATTCGGGTTGAGCCGTCTTTGTATTTTTCAGATGGGTTTGGCATTATCCTCTGTGTAAATATGGTGCATGCATATTGACAGACTAATGCCTTTCAAATTAGCAACGGTCCAACCTATGGCCTCTCTATGTGTTTTCAACATATTCAGCAATTGATCTTCCTGCTCAGGGGTTAGGTTAGAAGTAATGATTACTGGCAAGATCTTCTCAGGTCCTAAAAATACATACTTAAGTGATTTAGGTAAAAGTTTTAGTTCAAATTATGGTGGGGCCTAAATTGAAGAATGTAGTGGTTCAGTTTCTAGCTTAGGTAAGGGCTCAATTCTCATTGACCAAGGCAGTGAATGTGCTAGGTGAGGTGAATCAAGCAAGGCATTCACCTCCTAATTTTGGGTTTCTTCAATGGGCTCATCCAGAAATCATCTTCCATCAAATCTAAGGAGGAATCAGTTTTAACTATCTCATCTATCAGATCAATTGTCGAATAGCTTTCCTCCTTTTGAGCATACTTTGAGGTATTAAAAATATTAATTCTTATCTTTTGATCTTCAAAAGAAATATTCATGGCTCTTGTTTTATAATTGATATTGGCATTAGCAGTGGCTAGGAATGGACATCCTAAAATTATGGAATTTTGATTCAGCTCTTAGGATAGATCCATATCAAGTATGAAGAAATCTACTGAAAAATAGTATGTGTTTACTTTGACTATGACATGCTCAATCAGTCCACGTGGCATCTTTACAGTTCTATCAGCTAGTTGCAAAATAACCGATGTGAGTTTCAGTTCTCTTATCCCAAGTTGTTTATAGATCGAGATTGGAAGTAGGTTGACACTAGATCCTAAGTCTAACAAGGTTCGGTCAAAGGTAATGCCTCTTATAACACATAAAATCAAAGGAGCACTAAGATCTTTCATTTTTTGAGGTAATGGGTTCAATAGGATTGCACTAACATCCTCAGACAGCACAATTCTCTTTGTGGTTTGTGACTCGCGCTTTTGGGTGCAAAGTTCCTCAAAAAATTTAGTGTAAGCTGGAACATATTAAATTACATCAAGGAGGGATATATTAATATGAACTTGCTTAAACAACTCCATTAGTTCTTCATTGCATACTCTTTATTTTTTACAGAAAGAACTGGCTTCTAAGACTGAAGAAAATTGGACTCTTGGTTTATATGTCTCGGGTGACTCATCCGCTCTCTTCTTTTCTTTGTCTTTTTCACTCAGATTAGAATCAGTATCAGTTTCGGGCTCAGGTTCTTCTATTGAATTAGTCTTGGTACTAACCTCTTCTTTCAAGTTTTCATTTTGGCTAGCATCAGTACTAGCCTCTCTCATCTGGTCTTGATATGGGTCCTTAAGAATCCTACAACTTTTAAGCTCAAAAATTACTTTAGCATTCTCAAATTGGGGATTCTTAGGTGAGACTTGGATTGATGACTAGGTCTAGGTGGTTGGTGGGTGGATGAGTTGTTCCTGGGATTTAGTATCAGTTGGCTTGGCAATTGATCTGGTTATCTCCTCATGGTAGACTCAGCTAACTATCCTATTGTGCTTCTAATCTGATGATAGATTGTTGTTGGGTCATAATCAATTGTTAGAGTTGATTAAATCTATCATCGGCTAGATTGATCTGTTGAAGAGGTAGGTATGACGGCTGATTGTGATATAGTAGCTAGGTAGGCTGACTAGGCTGACCTCTATTATAGGCATAATTCTGATATTGGAGCTTATTTTGAAAGTTTTGCACAGGAGGAATTTGGGTCTGAGCCTGAGTCTATTGAGGTCTCCAAGAAAAATTAGGATGGTTTCTCTATCCTGAATTATATGTATTTGAGAATGGGTCATTGACAAGCTTAGAGTAACCTTGGATAGTTTGAACTTATTTTTGGATGAAAGGTGGAAACTGTGCAACCGTAGGATATTCACTCACATGATGGGCTAGGCTAGCACAGATAGAATAGATCTCCTGAACATTGAGAGGTGCTGTGTATTGCATAGGAGATTGTTGACTTAGGGTTAGGAACTGATCTAACTTGTAGGTAAGAAGGTCAACTTTATCTAATTTTTGAGCTATTAGGTTCAAGTCAGTCTTAAAACTAAAGTCTATTTGTTTGATCTCAAAAATTTTTATCCTCTTTTGGTAAGGGATCAATCTTTCATAGGAAGATAATGAACCATGATTGATCGAGTTTTCACTCAAGATTTTAAACAAAATATAGACTTCATCCTCACTCTTACTCATGAATGCACCTCCAAAAGATGCATCAACCATCTGTCTATACTGGTCATCTAAACCCTCATAGAAAGCTTAAACAATTTGCCACTTAGATAGACCATGGTGTGGATATTTTCTAAGAAGTTTCTTAAGTCTTTTCCATGATTCATGAATTTGTTCCTCTAGAAGCTGAGCAAATCCAGTGATGGCTTGCCTCATGGTATTGGTTCGACCTATGGGATAGAATTTCTTAAGAAACTCATGCTGCATTTCAGCCCAAGTTTAGATTGGTCTCCCTATTGTGCCAAGCCAGTACTTGGCTTTGTCCTTAAGTGAAAAGGAGAATAGGGTCAGTCTAAATCCATCAACAGTAAAATTTTAGATCTTTATCGTGGAATAGATTTCTAAGAACTCATCTAGATGCTTGTGAGGATCTTCATTGGTGTTCCCATAGAAAGATGGGAGCATTTAGATTGTTATTGACTTGATCTCATAATGGCTTGCAGGGATATCAGGTAAGTAGATATAAGTCGATGGGTATAGGTGGAAGGAATAAAATATTTCTTCATCTGCTTAGGTGGTTCTCCAGGATTTCCAACTATTTGATTTTCACATTTAATGTGAATCAGCCATTCAACTTCAAGATTAGGTTTAATTAGGTCAGGGTAAAGAGATCTCCTACCGTGCATGTACCAATTCAAACCCTAATTTGTGTGGTTTAGATTTTTTTTTTTAAGAAGAGGGAGAAAGAAAAGAGAAGAAAAAGAAAGAGAGAAGTTCTAAAAGTGAGAACCTTAAGAAAATCCTAGACCTAAAGATAATAGATGAAAAGAATTAGTTGTGGTTAAGTATTAATTGCAATCAAGTTAACAAACAATTAAACCTAGGACACCTATGGGTTTCTTAGACCTAATAGTTCGATGTAGAGTGGCTTAGTCTAGATGCAAGTTGGGTCTATTCTCACTTCCTTCAACTACTCAGGTAAGAGATGGGGTCATGAGGGTCCCCCTATTGCTTGTCTTAGACGCCAATTAGATTGGTCAGGTAAGCTAATGAAATCAATTAAATAACCACGAGTCTACTTAGGCTTAACTTTTGTAACCTCTTACCTTAGACACCAGTTTCAGAGGTGAGTTCAAACTTACTTTACACTTGACTTCACCATAATACTCAAACTAAACTCAATTGATCCTAGGGGTCAATGTCTACTTAATTTTAATTAGGCTAGGATTAATACGGGATACTGGTTGGTTGTTTTTGGACTAAGAAAGAGTGATAAAATTTTTATCTTATCTTGTTAATAGGTGTTGCCATTATGTTGATTTGAGATGAATATGCACAACCAATTTTAAATAAGAAGTTCTATGCAACTAAATTATATGCATGTAATTAATCAAACTTAAAAGCTTATCTTATCTTCAGCGATCATCAAAAGTAAATCTAAGATGATGAATGCTTCTAAACAATTAAGTTTCTATTTTTATCATACAATTTTTATTAGATTTATGTGGATGAATTTTATATTAATTTAAAAAAAATAGTAATTAATACTAAAAAGGAAAGAAATCTGTTTAGGATTAGGGTTAGGATTGATCTCACCAACTTGAAGCATTTCACCCTACTTTTCTTCTCTTTTTTTTCTATTTTTTTTATAAAAAATAAAAAATCAAAAAAATTAGTAAGCTATATTCACAAAAAAATTAAAAAAATCAAATATTAAAATTGATGCCTTCTCCAGCAACGACACCAAAAATTTGATATTATCGCAATATTATCGTTAAGACATCGTGATTATCAAATTAAATCTGATTTCAATAAAAATTAAAAATATATAAAAAATAGTGAGTCAGATTGAATCCACAGAGAATGTAGTGCTTTAATTTGATAATTTTGATTTTTATAAAAAAAAATAAAATTTTGAAGAAAGTAATTTAAGTCAAAAAATAAAAATTAAAAATATAAAAAATAAATCTGATACTAAAATCTACTATTTAGATCCTAGCTTCTACTTATACTAAAAAATAATAATAATAATTTAAAGAGCATAAAATAAATTGATACTAATATCTACTATTTAGATCTTAGCATCTACTTGTAACAAAAATAAAGAATAAAAATTTAAAAATATAATAAAATAAATTTTATATTAATTAAAAGTAAAGTTTAATTATAAAAAATTTAAAAATAAAATAAAATAAAACTATAATAAAGATCTGAAATTGATCGATACAGTCTCGTCGGAAAGATGGTTGACGACCTCTCATTCTTCCTTCGTACTCCATGGAGCGAACCGGCTTCTCTTCTTCTCCTTGGATCCCTAAACTCTTCTTTATTTTTTTTTTATTTTTTTGTTTTTTTAATATTTTTTCTCTCTTGTTTCCAAACTCTCCCTTTTATAGATGAATTTTTCATCTTTTTATGGTAGCAAACAGAGTCTCAAAAACCCTCAAAATCGTGTCAAACCTACGTCCTTTGCTTCTGACCGTTGGATCTTGTTTGGATGCACGAGATCAGCCTAAAAATCACTGCTTATCTCTTTATCTCGATCGAGATCAATATTGGCTATCGGATCATTCATCGAATTGAATTTTGGTTATTGATCAGCGCACCAAATCTCTTATTCACAGTCGGATTCAATGTCAGCCATTGGATCGAGTGATGGATTTGTTTTGGACTGTTGGATGGCGCAAAAATTCTCTTCTGTTTAGTTCTCCCACCGGCAACCAACCACAACCATCCAACCTCGCTCAGGATTGCTTCTAACCATTGGATCGCATAGCTGTTATGGGCCACCACTGATTGATATGGTAAAACAAGTTCTGGACCATCCGATCACGTGTTTCAATCGATCTCAGCCGTCCAATCATGCACAACTCAGCCGCCCACCATGAGCCATGACAAAGACCGCATAACTGTGCTTATGGACTGTGACCCAAATTCTATGGACTGAGCGGCTAGTCCACCGTACATCAAAAGTTTTTTAAAATTAATTTTTGGGTATTTTTGCTTGATTTTGCTCGAATTTTGTGCCTGAAAAATAAAAAAAATATGAATTAAGTTATTCATTAATTTTTTAATTATTTTGATGCTTAAATTGCTCAATTAGCTTAACATCTATTTTGTATAAATATAATCTAATTTTAAATTTTTTAAAATTATTTGGTTTTACAAGAAAATATAATTTATTTATGAAATTAGATTTTTTAGAAGATGTTAGCACCATTAATTACCAAAAATACCTAAAATAAAGGTTAAATTATATGACTTATCAGAACCTCTTCTACCTTGATTAAGTCTTCCACTGCGAATCAAGATGAGATTTCATAAATATTATAAAAATTTTAATTATTAATCTATTCAATTTTCTTTCTAGCATCCGATGTGATCGGATAATTTTTTCTTTAACTGATGTCAGAGTCAGGCTACATGTCATGATTGTATAGTTTAATTTTGAATTTTTTTATTTTTTTGATCTAATTTTGAATCAAAATTTTTGATATGATTAAATCTTATTTTGATCTGATATTCACTATATATTTCTAATCTGGTTTTGACTAGATTATCGGATCGTACTCAGCCCCTAAAAATGATCTATTAAAAATCTATTTTAGCAAAATTTTTTGTGCAGATTTTTGTTCAGATTTAAAATCTGATTATGCATAGATTTAAATCTATTTTGATAGATTTTTTTGAATATATTTTAATTAGAGAATTGATGTTTGAATTAGGCTCAAATAGAAATCTGTTTGATAAAGTTTCAGATCTGATTTGAGTAAAGTATCTACATGTATTTGATCATATCTCAAATCAGAATTTTTTTGTACAATCATACATATATTTTGAATAGTTTTTTTTTATTTTTTTAGATCTAAAATTAATGATTTATGTGATGATAAGATTAAGGTTTAGATCTAAAAATTTAATGTTGTAGTAATGATCTAATTAAATTAGATAAAAATTTTACATGTTATCATGTTATGAATATGATATGAACCAAAATTTTTTTTTACATATGTGATATGTAGTGTTAAATTGTTTTTAGTAACCAAGTACTCAAAATTGAGTCGATCACCATCGCCATCTGGTCATAAGAAGAAGTAGGGATTAAATTTCTCTCTGATCCAATCAATGGGTTCTCTTACGACGTGTAGGGGTATCGAAGTGATTATATCTCATATAGAAGAAAGATGAAAAAAAAATCATAAAATTGTTCAAATCATAAATAAATTTAGATTAGACCTAAAAATTTTATGATTTATTTTTTGTATTTTATATAAAATATTTAGATCTAAAAATTAATTTCATAATCTGAAATTAATAACATATGATGTAAGATTTTGCATGAAAATTTTTGTAAAATAGTTTTACAAGTTGAAATTATTTCTACAAAGTTTTATATACTTAATTATGAATTAAAATATGATTATCAAAAGATCTAGATTTGAGAATTAAAGATCTTAAGATACCTCATAAACCAAGGGGCTATCGATTGCTTGAATCAGATTATCTAACTAGATTAGACCTAGGGTTAGTAACAAATATAGATCACATAGAGAGAATTGATTAAATCTAATCAATAGTTAAATTAGATTAGGTCAAGATTTCTCTAAGATCAACCTCAATAGTTGTAGCTTGATCAAATTCATATTTTTGATCATACCAAATGGACCTGATTATAGCTCAGTGGTTGAGCCCAAGTCCTTTGGCTGACCAAATCGAAACTAATCGACCAATTGGTGCCTATGATAAGTTCAACAATTTGATTGATGATTTTTAATTAGGGGCATACTTACCTAGCTTATATGGTGTCTAAAGCAAGCATTGGCTACCCTCCCATCGATCTTACTTAACTGACTAATGAGGTAGATTATATTAAGATTAGGTCACTGAATGATTCGAGTTGACCCATGTCATTATAGTTAATCAGTGTGACTACTTTAGGTGTTCTTGAACCAGCTTGTTTCTAGTCCTCTTTGATGACTTAATGAAGCCAATGGGAGGATCATTGAAATGCTAGTCAATCTCTTCTCTTTATTCTTAAACTAATTAATTAAATTCTTTAAATTATTATATCCTTAAAATGAAATAGTTATGGGGATAACTGCTTCATAGCCTCCCATTAAGGTGGATGGTAATTGGTCTAATATTTCAAATTAGCATTGAAGGCACCTTATGCCTGATGCTTATCTAGATATGAGAATTATCATTCATTATATGATGACTCTGTTGTACTGTCTAATAAATGGTTGGGTTAGCCAGAGCTTACTCGAGTTTAATCATTTATCAGTTAGATTCACTGAGTATGTTCATGTTAATAGTTGGACCTAACTGAGACTTTCAGTGGAGATGCCATGTGCCTGCTGAAGAGATGTCTGAGGCAAAATTATTACTAAAAATTATTTGAAAAAATAATTGATTAAGAACCTACCCATAAATATACATGGGTTGATCAAGCTATACTCGGGCTTATGTGCAGTCTATGTGGATTCTAGTACCTACTAAAAGGATTAATGTAATTTCTTGAATTAGAGGTAAAGGCTACCTATTCATATAAAATAGTGGGAGAATCTTTAGGCTAAAGTATAAGTCTTTAGGATTGAATAATTCATATACTAATATGATCTTATTTTTTCTTTCAGTAATGGCTAATACTTTATCGCTCTGCTTGCTGTTGGACAGCAACAAACTCATCAACTTAATTTTGATAGTTGGTATCGAAAGCTCAAGATTGTCTTGGAGCATGAGAGGATCTTATATGTACTTATAGATCTTGCACCTGAGGAGCCCACCCCAAATACTCATGGTACGATCAGAGACACTTATCAAAAGTGGCTCAATGATCGAGTCACTGTCCGTCGCATTATGTGGGTGGCTATGAACGACAAGTTCAGTTATAAATTTGAGGATGCTTAGTCGAAAGAAATCCTTCAAATGTTGAATGAGTCCTTTGGCACTCCTGATGATGTTGAGAGGCACAAAATATCTTGTGCTGTCTTCAATGCATGGATAAGAGAAAGGGTGTCGATCAATGATCATGTACTATATATGATTGAGCAGGTCGAGTGTCTGAGCAAACTCAAATTTCTCTTGCAAAAGCAACTAGGAAAAAATGTAATTCTGAATTCTTTGCCTAAGTTCTATCTACCCTTTCTTAGTCATTACAGAATGACTAAGCCTGCAGTAAACTACCATGATTTGCTAGGATTACTGCAGACCTTTGAAAAAGATAATCAACTTTAAAAGGAGCCAGTGAATATGGTGGGTGGTTCTTCTTCTGGGCATCGTCCTTTTAAGAAAAGAAGAAGAACAAGAAGAAGGTGTAGCATGCTCGGGCTCCAAAGCCCAGTCAGAGCAAGAAGTTAAAGGTTGATAAGAGCCAGACAGAGTGCTTCTTCTACGAGAAGCTGGGGCACTGAAAAAGAAATTATCCTCAGTATATAGCCTCCCTTGACCCCAATAGATCGAACAAGAGAAAGTAGCAACCTATTACTGGATAAGAAACTTATATGATAACTCCTTGTAATTTCTCTATGTAATACTACTACGTGGGTATTGGATATCGAAAGTCTAATTAACATTTGTAATTCGTTGTAGGAACTTCAGGTTAGTAGGAAATTCAGAGACGGCAAACAGTTCCTGAATGTTGAAGATGAAAGTCTTATTCCAATTCTAGTTCTAAAAATTGTTTAGCTTATTTTTGAGTCTAGGATTGTCATGTTAGATGATTGTCATTATTGTCCTTCTTTTTTTATGAATATCATCTCTATAGATCTTTTGACCAAAGTTGGTTTCAACTTTTTAATAAAGAATAATTTTTATGATATTAATATGAATGGTATTATAATTATGCGTGGATAATTAAAATATAGCATATACCTTCTATCACAGCCTGTAAGTGCAATGTATACATCTAATAAACATCCTAAAGTAGATAATGTCAGTAATGCTTATCTTTGGTATTGTCGGCTAGATCATGTGAACAAGAATAGTATGGATAGGTTAACTAAAGAGAGAATCCTCGACATTAGTGATTGTAACTCATTACCAACTTGTGAATCTTGTCTTCTTAGTAAGATGACAAAGTCACCTTTTAAAGAAAAAGATAAGCGAGCCACTGATGTTCTAAGTCTAGTACATAATGATGTGTGTAGACCTATGAGCACAAATACCAGAGGTGGGTATAATAACTTCATTACTTTCACTAATGACCTATCTAGGTATGGGTACGTCTATCGTATGAAGCATAAATTTGAATCATTTAAAATATTCAAATGATTCCGTAATGAAGTAGAAAAATAAACTAAGAAAAGTATTAAAACTCTTTGATCAGACCGAGAAGGTGAATACCTTTTCAATGAGTTTCTGACATATCTAGAAGAGAATAAGATTCTCTTACAATGGACTCCTTCGGGGACACCGCAACATAATGGGGTGTTAGAAAAGAGAAATTGAATACTGTTAGACATGATTCGATCCATGATGGGCTTTATGACTATCAATCTCCTTTTGGGGATACGCTCTAGAAACTGTATACTAAATTTTGAACAGCATTCTGAGTAAATCGATTACTAAAACTTCATATAAGATATGTACCAGACGTAAGCCAACACTCTCTCACCTTAGGATTCGAAGTTGTCCAGCTTATATCAAATATTTACAGATAGATAAGCTTGGACCCAGATCTGACAAGTGTTTATTTGTAGGGCACCCAAAGAAAATAGAAGGATACTATTTCTACCTCGCTAAAGAACAAAAAGTATTCATCAGTAATAGGGCATTCTTTTTGGAAAGAGAGTTCTTTAGAGAAGGAACTAATACCACTAAGATCGAATTTGGTGAAGTTCGTGAGGTAGAAAATCAGATACCTTGAAGTAAAATTATAGAACTAGATTTGATTGGAGAATCAATTCAGGAGCCTATTATAGAGGCATCATTATAGAGATCCAATTGAGTACCACGTCAACCACATAGATACTATAATTTTTTGGTCTGAGATGGTGATCCTGTCGAACTAGATGAGAACGACGAGGATCCGATCACCTATATGGATGCCATGCAGAGGCCTGACTCAGAGAAATTGCTACATACCATGAAATCCAAAATGGAATCTATGGAGATGTCAATGGTGTATGGACACTTATTGATCCATCCGAAGGGATTAAACCTATAGGGTGCAAATGAGTCTTCAAAAGGAAAAGAGGAGCAGATGGAAAGGTAGATATCTATAAAGCCCTTTTAATTGCTAAGAGATATCATCAACGTTATGGTATTGACTATGATGAGACATTCTCTCCTATGGCAATGCTCAAGTCCATTCAGATTATGCTTGCTATAGTGGTACATCTACATTATAAAATCTGACAAATGGATGTTAAAACCATTTTTCTTAATGAAGAGTTAGAAAAAGATGTGTATATGATACAATCTAAAGAGTTCACATCTACAGATGAATCTAAAGTGTGCAAGCTAAACAGGTCTATTTATGTACTGAAGCAAACTTCTCAGAATTGGAACATGCATTTCGATAAGACGATCAAAATATATAGCTTCGTTAAGAATGGAGAAGAGCTCTGCATCTATAAATGGGCTAATGGTTTTGTAGTCATCTTCTTTGTATTGTATGTAGATGATATACTCTTAATAGAAAATGACATCCCTATATTACAGAGTGTGAAACTCTAGTTGTCATCACAGTTCTCTATAAAAAATTTGGGAGAAGCTTCCTACATCCTAGGAATAAAGATCTATAGAGATAGATCTAAAAAGATGCTTGGATTGTCTCAATCCACGTACATCGATATCGTACTGAAACGGTTCAGTATAAAAAATTTTAAGAAAGACTATCTATTGATAGATCAAATAATTATTCTCTTCAAAAAAGATTGTCTGACAACTCCTCAAGAGAGAGTATGACTAGAATCCCATACACCTCGATAGTGAGATCTATCATGTACGTCATGATATGTACGAGATCGGATGTGGCCTACTCACTAGGAGTAGTGAGCAAGTATCAATCTGATCTGGATGAGAATCATTGGAGGGCTGTAAAGACAATCTTTAAGTATTTGAAAAATACTGAGGAGTAATGGTTAATTTATGGAGATACTGACTTTAAACTTATAGGATATACTGATTCTAATTTTTAGTCAGATCATGATGACAGCAAAAGTGTATTTGGCTATATTTTTACTTTGTATGGTGGAGCAATTTGCTGGAAGAGTTTCAAACAGCATACAGTAGCTGATTCAGTATGCAAAGCGAAATACATTGTGTTATCTGATGCTGCAAAGAAAGCTATTTGGTTAAGAAAGTTTATCTACGAATTTGGAGTGGTTTTCTCAGTTGAAAGTCTAGTTTTATTATATTGTGACAGCACTGGTGCCATCGCTCAAGCCAAGAAACCCAAATCTCATCAGAGGACCAAATATATTCTGCGTCGCTATCACTTGGTCTATAAGATCATCGATCAAGGTGATGTCGAGCTACTGAAGATTGATAGAAAAGTAAATCTGACTGACCCCTTTAATGAAGCTCTCGGGATCAAAGAGTTTGATGACCATATATGGAAGATGACTATTAGATATTATCTTGATTGGCTTTAATCTAAGTGAAAGTTGTTGAAAATATATCCTAAAATCAATTATCTATCTGTAGATGATTGAATTTTTTGTAATTTATATATGAATTATTAATAAATAAAAATTATTTTTGGCATGTTCATCATAAAAGTGCATCTTTCTTTGAACTTTTGTATTATGATAAAGTCCTTAGAACTATAATATAATTGATAAAAGAGGATTTATCAAATAGTTCTTAAACTTATTCATGATCAAATAATATGTTATTGATAAAGACAATAACGTTTATTGAGTATAGATTGCTGTGTGCCATATAGATTGGTTGTTCTATTAACTAAAGAGTGTGGAGATACTGGTATGACATACAGATGAGATGTCGGAGTACATTGTCACAAAATAGTGACTCACCTATGGAGTGCTCTACTATCAAGGATAATTTACGAAAGATATGGGTACAAGTGTCTTTCTAACCTGAGATCACCATAGTGACTTACAAACGACTCACTGTACTTTGGTGTCGGACTATTTGTATTTTTAATACAGTGACAGAAGCCTATTGGGTCCAGTCAAGTACTTGTAAAGTTGGTGTGTGAGTCAAGATGGGATTGACTCCTCTATTTATAAGAGTTAAAGCATCACTGTATCTCAATCCAGTAAAATCTTGATCAGGATAATCCTTGTAATCTATCACGAGATTTGGAAAAGATTAAGATATAATGAGAATGACTATTTCAGGGTTGATAGTTAAATCCTAGGTCATCTTGAGCATTAGGGTCAAAGAGATGAATTATGCAGTAACCATATATCGAGGTTCTTGAATATTATTTTATAATTATTTGATCTATCTGGATATTGGGTATCATTACTAGATGGTCACTTCGATTAGTATAGGAAGGAATTTCTAAACTACTGACTTAGTGATCGAACCTATGGAGCCACGCATAAAGTCAAACAACGTAGAAAAGAATTAACCCAATATCTATGTGTTCAATTTAGAAGTATGAGACTTGGTTGAATATATAGATTTACTTAATTAAGAATTGAGTTATTATGGATCATACAAAATTAAATACTGACTGTGCGCAACTAGCACTGCACATGAGGTGCAAGTTTGATTCCGAAGATGAATTTGATCAAATCTATGATTCGAAGAATTATGAGAGATTAGATTTGAGTCTTAATTATTTTAGATCAGATCTAAATTTATTTAGACTTGATTTTATTAAGGCTAAATTGGGTTAAATATCCAAGTTGGACTTGAACCTAAATCCTAATTAGATTAGGATTAGCAGCTTTTTCGAATTTGATTCCAATCGGATTCGAATTGGATTTGAATTGAGCCAAAACTTGAACAAATTAGATTTGGTGCAATTAACCATATTTATCAGATATTCTTTCACCCATATGGCCGACCAAGATGGAGGAGAGGGTATTGAAAATAGCTCCCTTCCCTTGGGCTTGCGGCATGGTGAAGGGAGGTGCAAGTTGGTGCCTCTCCTACTTCAATTAGGAAATCTTTGTTGGGAATTGTGTTCTAAAATCAATCATGTGATGATTGAGTTCATCCTTGCATATGAATTATTCATTATTGAATAATAGTTATTCTGATATTTTTTATCACAAAGTGACATCTTCCTTGAACTCTTGTACTGTGATGAAGTCCCTAGAAATATGCTAGTATACGAAAAAAGAGGATTTATCGTATAGTTCTTAAACAAGTTCATGA
Organism: Elaeis guineensis; assembly: GCF_000442705.2. NCBI lineage: Eukaryota > Viridiplantae > Streptophyta > Magnoliopsida > Arecales > Arecaceae > Elaeis > Elaeis guineensis. The sequence continues at coordinate 50,930,103 of NC_025997.2, forward strand.
TCAAATGATACATCATTATGGGATGATGATGTTTATCGAGTGAAGATCATTGTGTGCCATATGGGTTGGTTGTCCTCTTAACCAAAGAGTGTGGTGACACTGGTATGGCATACAGGTGAGATGTAAGGGTACATCATCACTGAATAAGTGACTCACCTGCTGAGCATTCTGCTGTCAAGAGCTGCTACTTAAATATATGGATATAAATATCTTTCAAACTTGAGATCACTATAGTAACTTGCAAGCAACTCACTGTGCTTTGGTATCGAACTATCTGAATTTTTAATACAATGATGGAAGGCTACTGGATATAGTCAAGTACTTACGAAGTCTGTATGTGGATCAAAATGGGATTGACCCCTTCGGATTATTGGAGTTGATGTATCACTGTATTTTAATTTAGTAAAGTCTTGACCAGGATAATCCATGAGATAGATTTAAAAGGTTGAAATACAATGTGGATGAAACAATCTCGATTGACAGTTAACCTGAGACCATTCTAGAGCATCCAGGGTCAAAAGAATGAATTATGTGGTAACCATGAGTATGAATGCTGGAATATTCTTTTATGATAATTTGACCTATTTGGATGTCGAAAACCATTGCTAGATAGTATCTCGATTAGTGCAGAAATTGGTTCCTGTGCTACTGACTTAGTGTTTAAACCTATGGAATCACGCACACAAGTCAGATAAAGTAGGAAGGAATTGACCTATGTTTATATGTCCAATCTAGAAGTACTTGACTTGATTGAACATATAAGCTAACTTGATTGAGAATTGAGTTATGGGTCAAATGAGATTGAAGAGTTGACTATGTCTAGCTAGTACTATGCATGAGGTTCAGGTTCAATCTCGGGGATGAACAATTTCTCACTATGATCCATGGAACATATGAAAGATTGGATTTAAGTACTAATTAATTTCAGATTAGATCTAAACTAATTATACTTAAATAGATCTAAAATTTAAGTTAGACCTGATATAAAAGTTCTAAAGAGTTTAGGATTGACAGCCTTTCGAAATTATTTCAAACTGGCTTCGAATCGGACCTATTTTAGATGAGATATGAGTATTCCTACTTGCACTGAAAATACCCACTCATGAAGCATAACAAAAAATTAGTTTGGTACTTATTTGGGGCATCCCAAGTGGGTGTGGGAGTGGGTGCAAAGTGGATGTCATAAGTGATGGCAATCATATCTCATATAGGAGTCCTTCTTTCATGAGTATTGGATCAATTCAAATCAGATTTGAATAAAGAGTCCTTCTCTCATTGGGTCATGAGAATCATGTATAAATAGAGAGGGTCTCTACCATAAATGAGAGAAGAGAATAGAGGAGAATAGAATAGCAAACAAATCAAATTGAGAGAAGAGAAAAAGAGAGAGAGACAGGCGTGTGAAAAGAGAGGTCCTTCATCTTCTACATCTCTCTCTTTGTTGCCGCCTCCTTTCCTTGGGTGTGGATCCTTCTTGGGCATCCTGTCTATTGGTGTGAGATGTCACACCATCACATCTCATCCCTCGATTGATTGAGTTATGAAGCCAATTGGATTGGAGTTCATCCTGCTTTCCTACGATGTCTGACGTGCATGCGAAGTAGAGGGTCTGCATATCCAGGCCTCCACAAAGATTTATATCAGATAATTTAGAATTTGATCTTTGGTTCTGCTACAATTCAGGTAAGAATTTAATTCTTAAACAAGTAGAATATTAAAAAAAAAATTTAGATGCAATCTGGGCATTCTGGAGGGAAACTATTTCCTCCCCTTCAACCTTATGGTTTAGGAAGTTTGGATTTGATTCAAATATGGAGAGTCCTATTCCTAATCCATGAAGATATTTGATTTGATCTAAGAACTATTATCTATTTAAGGAGGGGTGTGGAGAAGAGAAAAATTAATCAAGCATTGATCTAGGCATGAGATCTTTGGGTGTGTTAGATGTATGTCCTAGAAGCCAATATGGCTGACAGATTGTAATTAATCTAGGACACAATTTTATACTTAATATATTGATATGATCAATGAAAGGGCAAGTTCTTTTTCATTCAAGTGTAATGTGTCCTTGAATCGTTCATGAAATTAGTTTCGATACATACTCTCAAGGTATTGAGAATTAGAAACATGTATTTAATTCCTAAAAGCTCTCGATCATAGGATCATCATGAGGACGGTGACAGATCTGGATAGACTGATGCACAAATCACTTCCTTTGGGATAGATAGATCTCTAATCTACTATTTAGAGATACAAGATGATGAGTGCGGATGGTTGTTAGAGAACAACTAGTACGGAGCGTAACCATACGAGAGATCATTTGGATTTCTATTCAATTGTCAGTGATTGTCTCGATGCTGTAGTTGTGTGACTGGTTCTTTGACTTGAGATGGTACTACTGCTCATAGTGAGATGCTGGAGTTTGATTGACACATAAACATGGATCTCAATGAGCCCTTGTAGTGGATATTGATGACAGTTGGTCCACTATAGGAGTAGGATGCGTATCAAGATAGGATCTATCAATCTTGATAAAGAGGAGTAGTTCTATGAGATTTGAGAAGTTAAGTCCATGAATCTGTGGCCACAGTAGAGTGATTGATGAAAAAGAATTTTCATAGACATCACATCTGGACTTGAGCTAATCGAATCTATCATATGACTGATGTTGAGGTTTGACGATTTATCCATGACCTGCCATCTAGTCAGGACTCACGATAGAGGGACTGAATCACACATTAACTACACCTAGAGGTTTATTTTAGTTCTACTGGATTGCCACTACATACTGCTAGGTATCACTGATAGATTGTGAGAGCTCACTAGGATTGTTTCGGATCGACAATCCTTGCTGAGTTAGAGTGAAATTATTCTGACCCATTAAAAAGAGTTTCAATGATATAATGATAGAGATCATTGTATATCTCACTACTAGATAGAATTGAACCTATGAGATCACACAACAAAGAGATTAGGCCTGGAATAAAAAATTTAGCTTATGAAGTATCAATTGAGTTTAGAGAAATTCATTGGATTCATGGTAACCTTGCTAGCACATGATTGGACCCAATTTCTCTTTTCATTGAGGTTACTTATTTGATAAGTTAATTCTAACTTAATTACCTGTTAATTACCTACATGAATAAGATTCATGAGACTCCAATTATTGGGTGTCTAAGATTATGGATCACATAAATTAAGGGTGCAAGTCTCTTATGAATCTCTTTGATAGTTATTATAGGGTGCCACTTTGAATTGTTCAATTTGGGCATATCCATTGATTAGAGAGCCTTTAGTTCTCATATGAGGTGTTTCTTGGGTGCAAAATAAGGTGTCTAATTATGGGTGCAAGGGCTCCAATAGTTGGTGCCTAATGGGCTTCCTAATGTAAGTTGGATAACTTAAGTTAATAGGAATCCTAATGTAAGTAGGACTTGTATTATATGATTGAATAGGATTCAATCTTTGTGCCTATAAAAGGGGACCTCCCCTAAGGTCCTAAGATGATCAAAGCCAGCCCCTCTCCACACCCAAAGGAGCTCCCACGCCCTCTCTTCCTCCCTCTTTTTGTTCTCCTTAGGCATCCCTAGGCCATACAACTTGGACGCATGTCTCAAGTTGTCTCATGCCCAAGGTGTTGGCATCCCACTTTTTGGCTGGTTGCTGGTGTTTTGTAGCAGCAAAGAGCAAGGAGAAAGAGTCAAAAGAAGAGGAGAAGAAGAAGATCAAGGAGAAAGATCAAATGTTGATCGTGATCCAGGTTTCGTTCAGATTTAGCGGGCTGAATTTTGGAGAATCAAAATTTAGACTATAGAGGACTGTTCCAGGCTGATCCCAAGTGGATACATGTAGAGGTCGGATACTTGTGCAGCTAACAGAGAGCCTCATCTCTTCCAGATCTAGTTATGAAGAAAGAGATTGCGAAACAGATATGTGATTTGATCACAATCTGAATTTCAGCATATCAATTTTAGCATATGAAATAGATCCATGTAGTTTTATATTTTTATGCATACAAAATTTAGATTAAAAGTATTTTAATCTTATTCTCTACTGTGGTATTTAGAAAATAAAAGTTTTGAAATACATATGCATGCATCAAACCCCGAATACCAACAGTGGTATCAGAGCCATGGATTTTCATATGCTGAATTTTGATATACATATTTTTGAAAAGATTTTAAAATTAATTTTTTTCTTAATACATAAGATGTATGGATAGATCTTTAAATTTGAAATCTAATTTTAGATTTAGTTTTAGAACATATAGTTGATATGTTGTTGCATGCATAGATCTAAATTTTGATCTAGAAAGAGCTTTAGTTAATATTCATGTGAAATATAGATGCATGCATGAAATCTAAAATTTTTTATGATCTAAATTTTTATTCATATATGTGATATATGATTGTATATTTAGATTATAAATTTATTTTTAATCTTATTCATGACTAGTATATGAGATATATGATATCATGTTTAGATTTGAAATTTTGTTTAGATCTAATTATACATGCATATATATGGTATATGTTTGTATATTAAAATCTAAAAATTATTTTTATATTTTAAAACTTATATTAATATAAAAAAATTAAATCTAAAATATAATTTTAAAATCTGAAATTTATATTTGTGCATGAGAGTTTTGATCATAAAAAAATCAAAAAATTAGGTCAAGTAATAAGATTACATCTAAGGTTTTTGATTTGAGTCATATGGGTCTAATTCGATTAAGTAATTAGTCAAACCGAGTCAAGTGTTAAATTGAGTTAGATCAATTAAGTTAATGATCATACAATTATTGTTGATCAAATTGATTGAGTCCCATATGTAGAATCGATTAAGCTAAGGACCTAATTTGGCTCGTTAGTTTGAGCCCGATATACTTGAGCTAACCAATTCTGATCAATCGACCTATTGGTGTCTAAGATAAGTTAATGAGACATGATTATTTAATTGGTTCCGTTAGCCGACCTGGCTAATTCATTGATGTCTAAAGAAGGCAATGGGGGGGACCCTACCGTTCTCCACTTACCTGGTCAATTTGGAAGATTGGGTCTTAAATTAGGTTGCTCAGTAATCTAGTTTATCCCATGCCAGTTAGATCAGTCATATGATGACTGATTAGATGAGACCTAAACCCAAACCTTCTCATAAATATTAAGTCCATAGGTCTTCCACTGTTGTTGATGTGCGGACGTGCTACTAGCATTGATTGTTCTCGGCTGGTCACAATGGTTCAATTGCATCGGGAACACGCAACCACTCTATTAGCAAAGAGTTACTCCAAGATAAATGTTGGGTATAAAATACCCCCCCAGCTGAAGTCGTGGCAGGAGTGACCCTCCGAGGATCCAACCGACTTCCGACCTCCGACGACGTCTCTTCAAACCTCCCAAGCGATCGAGCCTCCACAACACTCCCAAGTTTTTATGACGGATAAGCCCCCACCAGCGTCGACCGGATTCTTCGCGACGGACGGACTCCACCCAAATTTCCACGATGATCGACCATCCTCTAGACTTCGCCCGAACTCCTACGGGAGCCGGACCTCATCCCCAACTTCGACTGCAGGCAGACTTCGTCCGGACTCCTACGGGAGCCAGACTCCGCCCACAACTCCAATTGCAGGTAGACTTCATCCGGACTCCTATGGGAGCCGGACTCCGCCCATGACTCCGGCTGCAGGCAGACTTCGTCCGGACTCCTACGAGAGCCGGACTCCACCCACAACTCCAATTGCAGGTAGACTTCGTACGGACTCCGCCCACAACTCCAATTGCAGGTAGACTTCATCCGGACTCCTACGGGAGCCGAAATCCGCCCACGACCCCGGCTGCAGGCAGACTTCGTTCGGACTCCTACGGGAGCCGGACTCCACCCACGACTTCAATTACAGGTAGACTTCGTTCGGACTCCGGCCACGACTCCAACTGCAGGCAGACTTCGTCCGGACTCCTACGGGAGCCGAACTCCGCCCACGACTCCGACGCAGGCAGACTTCGTCCGGACTCCTATGGGAGCCAGACTCCGCCCACGACTCCGGCTGCAGGCAAACTTCGTCCAGACTCCTACGGGAGCCGGACTCCGTCCACGACTTCAATTACAGGTAGACTTCGTCCGGATTCCTACAGGAGCCGGACTTCGCACCCAACTCCAATTGCAGGTAGACTTCGCCCAAACTCCTACGGGAGCCAGACTTCATCCCCGACTTCGACTGCAGGAAGACTTCGTCTGGACTCCTACGGGAGTCGGACTCCGAGCTCCTGTTGCAAGCGACCCACTCTGAGTTACCGCTGCAAATGATCTACTTCAAGTTCCTACCATGAGCGGCCGTGGCTGAGATTCCTCGACAAATGATCCTCGTCCGGGCTTCTACGGAGACCAGACTCCAACCGAACTTCGGTCGACAGGCCTGGACCCTGGCGGGCCGTAGTAACGGCCACGACTCTGCTCCACTTCCTGCGACGGATTCCGCACGGCTCCATCACTCCCTGGCGGGCCGCAGTAATGGCCACGACTCTGCTCCACTTCCTGTGACAGATTCCACGTGGCTCCATCACTCCCTGGCAAACCACAATAATGGCCACGATCCTGCTCCACTTCCTGCGATGGATACCATGCGATTCCTCCATCCTCTGGCAAGTCGCGACAACGGACGCCGCTCCACTCCCCGCAACAGACTCCACGTGGCATGTCCTGGTGATAGCCACGACTCCACTCCACTACTCTTCGCAACAAACTCCTCCAGACCCTGGGCAGCCCATTGCCAGATGGTTACAAACATCGCTATCAGTATGTTGCCCCCTCCACCTATAAAAGGGGGACCCCGGATACGTTATTCTCTAAGCTCTAGTTTCTATCCCAAAACTCTGCTAAAATTTTCGTTCGAGCACTCCATTCTTGTTGAGGCAGAGAACTGACTTGAGCATTGGAGGGTCTTGCCGGAGCAACCCCACCTCTGGTTTAGACTTCTTTTGCAGGTCCCAGCAGCGACCGCGGCTCCCTCGACTCCAGCTTCTCCAACGCAGGTGGATTTTTGCACCAACAGGATTGGCGCTAGAAGGAGGGGCGTGTGTCTTCGCAGTATCCTTGTTCTTAAAGGAGCGCTCAACGGGACCGCCTTCGGTCATCTTTTCCGACATCCACTCCTCTTTCCCCCACTAGGTCTTTGCCCGATGCCTCCCCGCAAAGCATCCACGCGATGATCCACGGCCTCCGCGACCAGATCTCAGGCTCCGACCTCACCTCCAGTTTTCCAACCTCCTCCTCCTCCTCCGGCAATGACGGTTGGCACGGAGCAATTCGATCTACTGGTGTAGCAGGTCAGAGGCCTCACTGAAGCTGTGCAGGCCATGCAACAACAGCAGCAGCCGCAGGCATTAGTGCGACTGGAAAGAGCATCACCGAAACCCCAAAATCCGATGGTGGGACGGGCCACTTGGGCCAGCCGCCTCGTCTTTCCTGGAAAGATGAATCCAAGGATGGAGAGCCCTCAATCAGACCATGATTCCACCCTTGGAAGATCTCTACCTTCATTCTGCTAGAAGACCCTCGAGACCCGCAGTCGAGAGGATTTCCTAGATCGGAGGCTCCAGGAGATGAACAGGTGGATCGAAAAGCTCCACCACACTCCCCCTGCTTATGGTGAGGATATTTGTACTGACTCTCCCTTTTCTCAAATGATCATGCAGGAACCGATCCCACCGAACTTCAAACTCCCTCAATTCGGAAGCTACGATGGGACTTCGGACCCGGTTGACCACCTGGAGGCCTTCCGGACAATGATGCTGCTTCATGATGCGCCTGATGCCATTCTATGCCGAGCCTTCCCATCCACCTTGAAGGGAGCGGTGAGAAACTGGTACTCGACGCTGAAGTCGGGTACCATCTTTTCCTTTGATCAGATGAGCCACCAATTTGTGGCCCATTTTGTTAGCAGCCAGCGTCCCCGGAAGGGCTCGGAGTCCCTCATCAACATCAAGCAGAGGGAGGGGGAGTCCATTCGGGCCTACATCAACCGTTTCAATGTCGCCGTGCTGGAGGTCCGGAACTTGGACCAGTCGGTAGTGATGGCCGCTCTGAAGGGCGGCCTTCAGAAGAACGACCTTTTGTTCTCCCTGGAGAAGAAGTACCCCAGGGATTTTGCTGACCTGTTGGCTCAAGCCGAAGGGTACGCTCGAGCAGAAGAAGCCTTTAAAATGAAGGATGAGGAGACCGTGAGAGAGCGGCAGGCGGGAGACTCGAGTAAGCCCGCAGTCGAAAAAGGGCCGAGAGAAGCTCGGCCACGTTCTCGAACTCCTCCCGGGCACAAGCGTGTCCAGACTCCTCCCCGGGTATGCAGGCAGGGAAGCCCGAATCGTCGGGCTCGGTGGGGTTCTCCCCCAGGAAGATTCTGCAACTATGCCCCCCTCAATGCATTGAAAACTCAGGTGCTGATGGAAGTCAGAGAGTGGCTCCCTAGGCCAGAGAGGATGCGCACGCACCCCGAAAAGCACAATCCGAACAAGTTCTGCCTCTACCATCATGACCACGGCCACGACACGGAGGAATGCATCCAGCTCCGAGACGAGATCGAGGAGCTCATCCGATGAGGTTAGCTCGACAAATTCATTCGACGTCGGCCTGAGGGTAGAGAAGATCGGCCGAGGGCCCTGCCGCAGCCTGAGCCGCCAAGGAGGGAAGAGCAGCCCGGAGATCGGCCTCCAATCAGGATCATCAACTCCGTCTCTGGAGGACCTCGACGGGGAGCAGACCTTCCACAGTGTTAGGATTTGAAAACTTGTAAATGTATAACGAACGACTCTATTTTAAATCAAGATTCCTTTCAGATCTACACATCTTTTCCTTTTTGGCACGGACTTGTAACGACAGGGGATGACCCCTTCGGGCAATAAAAATAAACCCTAATGTTGGCAAAGTCGAAGGCCCGATTACCCTTAGATCGGATGGGGAGAGAGGCCAAACAGCGCCCACATGCGCCCCCACAGCCATGTTAGGGACAGGAGGAGAACCTCGCCCTAACATGAGCAAAGTCGAAGGCCCGGTTCTCCTTAGACCGGATGGGGGGAGAGGCCCTGCAACGCCTACATGTGCCCCCACAGCCATGTTAGGGACAGGAGGAGAACCTCGCCCTAACATGAGCAAAGTCGAAGGCCCGGTTCCACTTAGACCGGATAGGGGGAGAGGCCAAACAGTGCCCACATGCACCCCCACAGCCGTGTTAGGGACAGGAGGAGAACCTCGCCCTAACATGAGCAAAGCCGAAGGCCCGGTTCTCCTTAGACCGGATGGGGGGAGAGGCCCTGCAATGCCCACATGTGCCCCCACAGCCATATTAGGGACAGGAGGAGAACCTCACCCTAACATGAGCAAAGTCGAAGGCCCGGTTACACTCAGACCGGGTGGGAGGAGAGGCCATACAACGCCCATATGTGCCCCCACAACCCCGTTAGGAATAGAAGGAGAACCTCATCCTAACCTGAGCTGAAACCGACCACATCAGAAATAGGGGAAGAACCTTGTCGCGACGCCGACTAAGGTCCGGCCGTTCGAGACCCGGTAAGAAAAAGAAAACTTTCGCGACGACCCCTCTACGCCATCGCGACCCCCTACCCCAATGAAAAATGGAGGCCGAACTACATTAAAAGCACAAAGGACCTCGTCTCTATGAAGAGGGAGGAAGAGAAAGTAAGATCTACGGTCACAAACGAAAGGCAAATCGACACGACGATAACCAGGAACCTCTAAGCGACGTCGACGCCGAACCAGAAACTCGACAATGATGACCTAATACACAGATGAACAAGGAATCCTCGAACAACATCGACATCACACGGGATAAAAATGAAAGAAGTCTGGCACATGACAGTTCAACACGACATACGGGTAAGATAGCACAGACCTTTTCATTTCATTAGCAAAACATGCATTACAGAGCCTGAAAGCCCGAAGAAGAAAAAATAACAAAAACAACAACGACAGCGACAACGGCGACGACAAACAGACAAGCGACAAAAGAAGACACTTAGAGGAACAAAAAACAAAAAGAGCCCTAAGGGGGCCCGACTTCCTCCGACCTCGAACTTTCGGCTTCGACCCTCGTCAGGGAGTGCCTTAAACCTTCGACTTCTGCTTCCAATTTCCTCTCTCTCATTAGTATCTCCATGTATCTTCGGTGAAGTCGCTGGCTCTCATTCTCCGCCTCTCGATGACTTTTTCTTAGGACCTCAGATTCTGCCTCTGCATCCTTGACGGCCTGTTGCTCACATACCTGCTGGATCTTCAATTGCTGCAGCTCGGCCTTCTCCTCCCCAAGGGCGACAGATAGCTCTTCTACAGTTCTTCTTAGGGATTGGAGTTCGCTGGAATCTGGAGCGGGAGCAAGCTGAGCCCCTCCAGCTAGCTGCCTCTGAAGGTGGGCAACCTCGTCGGTCGCCATCCTGAGCTTCCCCCTGTATTCATCCACCTGCCTGCACCAGCCGGCCCGGTACGCGTCATAGCTCACCTCGACATCTCGGAGCTACTGCTGAAGGTCGGAGACCTTCTTCAACCATTCCCGATCGCTGTCGGCCCGAGTAGGAAGCCGGGATGAGCTTCCTTCCAGCTGGCTAATCCTCTCCCGTGCAGCCGACAGCTCCACTCTAAGAGAACTGATCTTGGCAGCTTGAGCCCAGGATCGATCACTGGCGCATTTTTTGTGTTTCTTGAGCTCCTTCTCGAAGTCCGCTTTCCTCCGACTGTACTCCATGATCCCCTTCACGTGAAGGTTCCGAAAGCGGGTGGCCTCCGCGGTGGCTTCAGAGTGGCTCTCCCTCAACCTACGAAGTTCGCCATCCATCTTCTTCGACCTCTTTGTCAAATGATGAACTTCCTTCTTCAGACGTTGGATCATGGACTTCAGCAAAATTCCCTGTGGTAGGAGAAGCACTTCGGCAGGACACTGCCATCGGGAGGCAAAAGCGTCAAGGCGCATCCCATTGCAAAAAAAAAAAAGAGAGGGGGAGCAGAGTGGAGAAGCCCTCCAAAAGGAGAAACCCAATTTTATTGATTGAATGTTTCTTAAAGACAAGAGGGAAAAGAAAAATTACAATAAAAAGAAAATATAAAGTCAGAGGTCTCAGACCTCTGAAGTAGGGGCTGGGGAGCTCGGTGTCCCTGAAAGAGGAGCTGCGGTGGCGGTAGCAGTGGGAGAGGGACCGGCTTCGTCTTCAGACGCCTCGCCCAAGAAGCTGAGGTCGAGCTCGAAAAATCTCTGAACCACCTTCTCCTGGCAGAGCTCGAATCCTTTAATGAAGGCCTCTTGGCCGAACTTGACATTCAGGTCTCTCATCTCCGTAGAGGCCTTGAACTCCTCCACCGCCAGAACCCTGGCCTCCGAGACCAGGACTGGGATCTGCTCCGCCAAATTGGCGACCTCGGCCTCCGCCTTCCTCGCCGTCTCCTCCGAGGTCTGCTTCTCTTGCTCCAGGGCCTACTTTTCTTTCTCCAGGGCCTCTTGGAGGTTGGCTACCTCAGCAACCTTTTCTTGGAGGCGGGCAACTTCGGTCCGACGATGCTCCTCCACCTGGATGGCATCCCTCCTCGCCCGATTCGTCGCCTCGATGTTGGTGAGGAGCTGGTGCCCGATCTGCAAGGGCGGCCAGGAGGTCAGAATAAGAGTTGGAGAATTAATTAAACAAAGGTGCGAAAGGAAGGAGGGAGGTGAACCTGTTTACCTCGAGAAAGGATCCTAGGGAGTCCCAAACCCGCTGTTCGGGATCGGCGCGATCAATCCTCTGGACGACCTCAGGCAGGATGCAGCCATCAATCAGCCGCTTTATCAAGTCCCTGTCATTGAAGGAATTCTCCCCCGGCTCTTCTTCAAAACTGTGGGACTCTTCAATGGTGGCCCGGTGGCTACTCACCCTGCGGGCCATCGACTTTCTTCTCCTCCCCCTCTCGACCCCGGGCGCCTCCACGGAACGGACCCCCAGATCGGGAACCTCGGTGGGGGGACTCCTGGAAGAGGCCCGAGGAGCTGGAGGTTCGGCGTCCGAGGGAACTTCGACTGTGAAGGCCGCCTGGGCAGGCATGGCCCAGCTCGTCTCCTCCATTCTGGCCTTCTTCGCCGATCCGGAGGCCGCGGTGCCTTTTCTTTTGTGGGCCTTGAGACCCCTGGCGAGCATCCGTGCTGCTTCGGCGTCCATCTCTAAAAAAAAAAGAGAAGAGAGAAAAAAGAAAAAAAATTAGTGACGGGGTAAAAAAGGAAGAAGTGGCACGCAAAAAAAAAAAAAAGAGAAAGAAAGAGGAAAGGAAAGATAGGATACTCGCAGGATCCAGGGGACTCAGGCCGATGTTGAACAAAAACTGCTCCTTCAGAAGGTTGGGAAGGAAAGGAGCCGAATAACCAAGAAGCCTCCGGGCGGCCTGAAGGTCATCCTCCCCCAGGCTAGGAGCCCGACGGACAGAATCCCTTAGGGAGCCCCAAGGGGGCAATCCCAGCCTCAAGGTCGGGCAATGGACGAAGAGGTACTTCTCCTTCCAGTTATGGATTGAAGAGGGAGCACCTTTCAGCAACCCCTTCTTGCCAAACTGGGGGGAGAAATACCACCAGTCCTTTACCGAGGGGTGACGCTTGAAGGTGTAGAAGTGCCTAAACAAAGAAAGAGATGGATGAACTTCGACTACATGACAAAGGGAGAGGAACCCTATCAAAAATCTAAAGGAATTCGGCGCTACTGAAGCTAAAGAAATATCTAAGAAATGGAAGAGGGCGACAATGAAAGGTGGAAGCGGAAGCCGGAGTCTGGCACGGAAGGGCTCTTGATACAGGCAGAAGCGGCCAGGCGGGGGGGTGCTAGCCCGGTCAGGGGGACCGAGGAGCTCCAGATCGTACTTTGAAGGAACTCCATACTGAACCCTTATCAGTAGGAGTTTATCCGAAGTCAGAAAATAGGGAATGGCACCCGGCGCAAAAATCGGGCAAGGCCCAGCCCCAGATGTGGGTTCGTCTATAGTGTGGGGATCCTGGGGGGCTGACGCAGACGAACTCCGGGAACCACTAGAGGCGGAGGTGCCAGAAGACATTTCAAACGAAGACCCTAAAGATCCGAAGAAATCAGGCGGGACAAGGGGCAAAAAGTTTGCGGGGGACCAAACCAGAAGAAAAATGGGGAAGAAAGGGCACCTAAATGGCAAAAGAGAAATGAAAGTTCCAGGACTAACCTAGATCGCTCCGAAGGATGCAAAGGGGCGAGGACAGGGATGACTCGAAGAACGCTTGGGGCCAAGGTGGACGCCAAAGAGGGTCAGAGCTCTCAGGAAGAAGGCAGACACCAATAGAACTCTCAGGTGGAATGAGACCTCTAAAGGCGAAAAGGCAGGTTTAAATAGACCCTGGGATCCGACGCTATAATGATCGCGGATCTCCCCAGGCCGACCCACGCTCGCCACGTGTCCCACTCGCCACGGCAGGCGGCTAAAAGTGGTTGACAGCTGACAGAGCCATTACTGCATCGTACCGGGGCCAACGTACCAGCGAGAATTTTGAAAGGTCCCTTCGAATCATTCTGATTCGAAAAGACTCCAGCACGCATGCATTTAATGCCAAAATATCTGGGGGCGATCGTGCACAGGATTCAAGGGGACAACTTCAGCTGCGAAAATTTCTCTATACTTCCTTCATTCAAAATTCAAACTCGAAAGTAGAGGGACTGGTGTTGGGTATAAAATACCCCGCCAGTCGAAGTTCGTGACAAGAGTGACCCTCCGGAGATCCAACTGACTTCCGACCTCCGACGACGTCTCTTCAAACCTCCCAGGCAACCGAGCCTCCGCAACACTTCCAAGTTTTGCTGACGGATAAGCCCCCACCAGCGTCGACCGAATTCTTCACGACGGACGGACTCCATCCAAATTTTCACGATGATCGACCATCCTCTAGACTTCACCCGGACTCCTACAGGAGCCGAACCTCATCCCCGACTTCGGCTGCAGGCAGACTTCGTCCAGACTCCTACGGGAGCCGGACTCCACCCACAACTTCAATTGCAGGTAGACTTCATCCGGACTCCTACGGGAGCCGGACTCCGCCCACGACTTCGGCTGCAGGCAGACTTCGTCCGGACTCCTACAGGAGCCGGACTCCGCCCACAACTCCAATTGCAGGTAGACTTCATCCGGACTCCTACGAGAGCCGGACTCCGCCCACAACTCCAATTGCAGGTAGACTTCATCCAGACTCCTACGGGAGTCGGATTCCACCGTTGGAGTCCGGACTCCACCCACAACTCCAATTGCAGGTAGACTTCGTCTGGACTCCTACGGGAGCCGGACTCCGCCCACGACTCTGGCTGCAGGCAGACTTCGTCCGGACTCCTACGGGAGCTGGACTCTGCCCATGACTTTAATTACAGGTAGACTTCATTCGGACTCTGCCCACGACTCCGGCTGCAGGCAAACTTCATCCAGACTCCTATAGGAGCCGGACTTCGCCCACGACTCCGGCTGCAGGCAGACTTCGTCCGGACTCCTACGGGAGCCGGACTCCGCCCACGACTTCAATTATAGGTAGACTTCGTTCGGATTCCTATGGGAGCCGGACTTCACCCCCAACTCCAATTGCAGGTAGACTTCGCCCGAACTCCTAGGGGAGCCAGACTTCATCCCCGACTTCGACTGCAGGAAGACTTCGTCCGGACTGCTACGGGAGTCAGACTCCGAGCTCCTGTTGCAAGCGACCCACTCTGAGTTACCGCTGCAAACAATCTACTTCAAGTTCCTACCACGAGTGGCCGTGGCCGAGACTCCTCGACAAATGATCCCCGTCCGGGCTTCTACGGAGATCGAACTCCAACCGAACTTCGACCGACAGGCCTGGACCCTGGCGGGCTGCAGTAACGGCCACGACTCTGCTCCACTTCCTGCGATGGATTCCGTGCGGCTCCATCACTCCCTGGCAGGCCGCAGTAACGGCCATGACTCTGCTCCACTTCCTGTGACAGATTTCGCACGGCTCCATCACTCCCTGGCAGATCACAATAATGGCCACGATCCTGCTCCACTTCCTGCGACGGATACCGTGCGATTCCTCCATCCTCTGGCAAGTCGCGACAACGGACGTCGCTCCACTCCTCGCAACAGACTCCATGTGGCATGTCCCGGTGATAGCTACGACTCCACTCCACTACTCTTCGCAACAAACTCCTTCAGACCCTGGGCAGCCCACTGCCAGACGGTTACAAACATCGCTATCAGTTTGTTGCCCCCTCCACCTACAAAAGGGGGACCCCAGATACGTTATTCTCTAAGCTCTAGTTTCTATCCCAAAACTCTGCTAAAATTTTTATTCGAGCACTCCATTCTTGTTGAGGTAGAGAACTGACTTGAGCGTCGGAGGGTCTTGTCGGAGCAACCCCACCTCCGGTTTAGACTTCTTTTGTAAGTCCCGACGGCGACCGCGGCTCCCTCGACTCCAGCTTTTCCGACGCAATCGAATTTTTGCACCAACAATAAAGATGGAGTTGGGCTCAATAACTGTTAGGTGAGGGACTTAATGATAGTCTTGCACCTGCTTGTGAACAGTGGGTCAGGCTTAATTAAGAAGTGTGGACAATAACTGTTAGATGAACTCACATGACTTAGAGATCAAGTTACTGCAACATATTTAGTGAAGTATCTTAGCAAAAAATTACCTACGCATCAGTGTGTATGTTACCAATAACTGTTAGGTGATGTGCATGTTATCAGTGTGACCGCAGCACCCACTAGTAATCTTTTATCGCATCAGGATTTTCATTTCCTTCTTGAGGAGTGGAGGGATCTGAAAAATTAGTGAGAGTCATTATTTACATCTTAAAGTCTCTAGAAGTAAATTAAAATATTAAGTACAAAAGTCTAACTTGAATCTTTACTCTCGCAGTTAAACCATCATGTCAGCGTCAAACCCTTTAGCTTGCATCCTTGAAACCAATCATTTGACCGGTAATAATTACAAAGACTGGCTCAAAAATCTTAAGATTATCTTGACCTCAGAAAAGTAAAGCCATGTTCTCGATCAGGATCTCGTTGTATTACCAAACCATCCTACTGCTGAGCAGAGAGCTACTTTTGAGAAGTAGACGGATGAAGATAGTCGGATCAAGTACTATGTGCTAGCATCTATGTCAAACGAGTTGCAAAGCTAGCACGAGCATATGCCTACTGTCCGAGCTATGATCACTCATCTACAAGAGTTGTATGGTGAGCAAAGTCATACTGCAGGCTTCGAAGTATCCAAAAGACTCTTCAACCTGAAGATACGTGAAGGATAGTCTGTCCATGAGCACTATATGACAGTGATCAAGGACATTGAAGAGCTTGAAAAGCTCGGGATAGATATGCAAAAGGAATTGCAAATGGATCTGATCCTTCAATCCCTTACCAATTCATATAGTCAATTCATCATGAATTTTTATATGAACAAACTTGACTGCACTATTTTCAAACTTGTTAACATGTTGGTCACAATGGAGGGTACCTTGAAGAGTTCAAGGGGCTCTATTCTTGCTGTGGAGTGGACTTCTTCTTCCAAGAGAAAGTCTGTTGGAAGGAAGAAGGCTAAATCCGCAAAGAAGCAGAAGAAAGAGAGCAAGCCAAAAAAGGATGGTCCAAAGATGGCTGAGGCAAAGAGAAAGTATTTCCACGGTCATGCTGAAGGCCACTGGAGGAGAAACTGCCCAAAATCCCTGGAGAGCCTAAAGACCAAAAAGAGTGATAAACCTTCTGAAAGTATGCTCATAATTGAATCTAACCTTATAGTTTCTTCTACTTCTAGTTGGGTATTGAACTCTGGCTCAAGTGCTCATATATGTACCTCAATGCAGGGTCTGATAGAAAGTAGAAGGTTGAGGGAAGGTAATATGATCCTTCAAATTGATAATGAAGTAAAGATTGAGGTAGAGGCCATTGACACTTACCCTCTTCGATTATCGTCTGGTGTTAGATTAGATTTGAAAGACTGTTATTATGTTCCTATAGCTAGTCAGAATTTAATTTTCGTGTCTATGCTAGCACAGGAAGATTTTGAAATTAGTTTCAATAAAGATTTTTGTTTCATTTATTTGCGAAATAAATTAGTTGCACAAGATCTTCTAATTGATAGTCTTTATTATTTGTATATTGATGCGAATGTGAACCTAAACGTGCAAATAGTGAGTACCGTAAGCCAAAAAAGATCCAGAGATAAAATTAACTAAAAGTACTTATGGCACCATAAATTAGGCTATATTGGAGAGGACAGGATAAACAAATTGAAAAAAGATGGGATCTTTGGCTCTCTTTGCCCAGAGCCATATCCAGCTTGTAAATCTTGCCTTCGAGGAAAGATGGCTAAGTTACCCTTTGTAGGACATGGGGAAAGGGTCACATAGTTGCTTGCCCTGGTACACACCGACATGTGTGGGCTATTTGATGTGCAGGTCAGGGGTGGTTACACCTACTTCATTATCTTTTTTGATGATTTGTCTAGGTACGGATATGTGTATCTAATAAAACACAAGTCTTAGGTCTTTAAAAAATTTAAGAAATTTAGGCATGAAGTAGAAAAGCAGATGGATAAACTCGTTAAGATTCTTCGATCTGATCGAGGAGGTAAATACCTTAATCGAGAATTTCTGAGATATCTTAAGGACAACAGCATAGTCTCTCAATGGACCTCTCCTGGAATACCTCAGCTCAATGGGGTATCCGAAAGAAGGGATAGGATCCTATTAGATATGGTCAGGTCCATGATAAGCTTCACTAATCTACCCTTATTTCTTTGGGGACATACCTTGTTAACTGCCATTCACTTGTTGAATAGGGTTCCTTCAAAGTCTGTTCCTACTACATCATATGAGATATGGTTTAGTAAGAAGCTGAGTCTGGGTTATCTTAAGACTTAAGAATGTCCGGCCTATGTCAAGAGACAAATGGAGGAAAAGTTGGAGGATAGATCTATTATAGCTCGTTTTATAGGATATCCAAAAGAATCTATGAGACACTACTTCTACTTTCCATAAGATCATAATGTGATTGTGAGTTGAAATATCATATTCTTAGAAAAATAGTTTAGTCAGGATGGTGGCAATGAGAGGTTAATAGAGCTCGAAGAAAAGCTCTCTGAAGAGCCCAGAGCTATAGATCCTCAAAAACCTATAATTCATAAGCCAGTAGTTGATGTTCCTCTACCACCTCGTAGGTCTAACAGAGTTTCCTAACCTCCTAAAAGGTACATGGATATGCTTACGGAGAAAGTGAAGGAAATATTTCTTATGGGAGATAGGGGTCATGGTGATGATCCCAATATCTTTGACGAGGCGATGTCTGACATCGATTCTGAAAAATGGTTAAATGCTATGAAAAAATTAAAAATTGACTCGATGCACTCGAACCAAGTCTGAACTTTAGTGGATCCATCTAAAGATATTGTACCTATTGGATGTGAAAACTGCCTTCCTAAATGGATATCTTGAAGAAGATATCTATATGGAGCAGCCTATGAGTTTCACGTCCGGTGATAGTGATCACAGAGTCTGCAAGCTGCAAAGGTCCATATACAGATTAAAGCAGGCTTCTTGGAGTTGGAACCATCATTTTGATGAGGTAATCAAATCATTTGATTTCATAAAAAATGAAAAAAATCTTTGTGTATACAAGAGGGTTAATGGGAGCATGATCACCTTCCTCATATTATACGTGGATGATATTTTCCTTATTGGGAACGACATTCCCATACTGACCATGGTCAAAAGATGGTTGTTCAAATAATTCTCTATGAAAGACCTAGGGGAAGCATCCTATATTTTCAAAATAAAGGTCTATAGAGATGATCTAAATGGATCCTTGGTCTATCACAAAAACTGTACATAGAGAAGGTGCTGAAGAGGTTCAGCATGAAAAACTCTAAGAGAGGTCTCTTACCTCTTAGGCATGATATTAGTCTTTTCAAGATGATGTGTTTGACCACATCTGAAGAGGTACAGCACATGAGTAGGATTTCTTACGCCTCGGCTATAGGGAGCCTCATGTACGCCATGCTATATACTTGACCTGATATTGCCCTTGCTGTGAGTGTCACAAGCAAGTATCAGTCGCATCCAGATAAGGAGCACTGGATAGCTATGAAGAATATACTTAAGTACTTAAGAAAGACTAAGGATTTGTTCTTGATCTTTGGAAGGGATTCTGAGTTGCGAGTTGAGAGTGTATTCTTGTTTGATATATTAAAAGGGTTCTAAATATACGATCAATGGAGGCTGAATATGCTATAGATGTGTAGGACGAATTTTAGTTTTAATGTTAGTTGTAGAACTAGATGTCATGCCATGACACAGTACTACAAAAACAATGGCACCATAGCCCTTGCTAAAAAGCCAAGGTCTCACTGGAAGTCCAAACATATAGAGCAGCAGTATATGCGACTACCTCATGTCGAGGTGCAAAGAGTAGACTTCACGGATAATGTGACAGACCCACTGACTAAGCAGTTGAGCCAACCGAAAATAGAAGTCCACCTTGAAAAGATGGGACTTAGATTTATGGTCAATTGGCTTTAGTCCAAGTGGGAGATTATTAGATGTATGTCTTAGAAGCCAATATGGCTGACATATTATAATTAATCTAGGATACAATTTTATACTTAATATATTGATATAATCAATAAAAGGGCAAGTTCTTTTTCATTCAAGCATAATGTGTTCTTGAATCATCCATAAAATAAGTTTCGATACATACTCCCAAAGTGTTGAGAATTAGAGATATGTATTTAATTCTTAAAAGCTTCTGATCATAGGATCATCATGAGGATGGTGACAGATCCAAATAGACTGATGCACAAATCACTTCTTTCAGGATAGATGGATCTCTAATCTACTATGTAGAGACACAGAGCGACGAGTGCTGGTGGTTGTTAAAGAACAACAAGCACTGAAAGTGACCATACGAGAGATCACTTGGATTTCTATTCAATCGTTAGTGATTATCTTGATACTATAGTTGTATGACTGGTCCTTTAACTTGAGATAGTACTACTGCTTGCAGTGAGGCTGCTAGAGTTTAATTGACACATAAATATAGATCTCAATGAGCCCTTGTAGTAGATATTGACGATAGTTGGTCTATTGTAGAAGTAGGATGTGCATCAAGATAGGATCTATCAACCTGGATAGAGAGGAGTAGTCCTATGAGATTTGAGAAGCTAAATCCATAAATTTATCACCACAGTAGAGTGATTGATGGAAAAGAGTTTCCATAGATATCACATCTAGACTTGAGCTAATCGAATCTATCATATGACTGATGTTGAGGTTTGACGATTTATCCATGATCTGTCATCTAATCGAGATTCATGATAGAGGGACTGAATCACACGTTAACTACACCTAGAGGTTCATTTTAGTTCTACTGGATTGCCACTATATGCTGCTAGAAGTCATTGGTGGATTGTGAGAGCTCACTAGAATTATTTCGGATCGACAATCCTTGCTGAGTTAGAGTGAAATTATTCCGACCCATTGAAAAAAGTTTCAATGATATAATGATAGAGATCATTGTATATCTCACTACTAAATAGAATTGAATCTGTGAGGTCACACAACAAAGGGATTAGGCCTGGAATAAGAAATTGAGTTTATAAAGTATCAATTGGGTTTAGAGAAACCATTGGGTTCATGGTAACCTTGCTAGCACATAGTTGGACCCAATTCTTCTTTTCGTTGGAATTACTTATTTGATAACTAACTCAATTACCTGCTAATTACCTACATGAATAAGATTTATGAAACTCCAATTGTTGGGTGTCTAAGATTATGGATCACATAAATTAAGGGTGCAAGTCCCTTATGAATCTCCTTGATAGTTATTATGAGGCGCCACTTTGAATTGTTCAATTTGGGCATGTCCATTGATTAGAGGGCCTTTAGTTCTCATATGGGATGTCTCTTGGGTGCAAAATAGGGTGTCTAATTATGGGTGCAAGTGCTTCAATAGTTGGCACCTAATGGGCTTCCTAATGTAAGTTGGATAACTTAAGTTAATAGGAATCCTAATGCAAGTAGAACTTATACTATATGATTGAATAGGATTCAATCTTTCTACTTATAAAAGGGGACCTCCCCTAAGGTCCTAAAATGATCAAAGCCAGCCCCTCTCCACACCCAAAGGAGCTCCCACGCCCTCTCTTCCTCCCTCTTTCTCTTCTCCTTAGGCATCCCCATGCCATACAACTTGGGACGCGCGTCCCAAGTTGTCTTACGCCCAAGGTGTTGGCGTCCCATTTTTTGGTTGGTTGCTGGTGTTTTGTAGCAGCAAAGAGCAAGGAGAAAGAGCCTAGAGAAGAAGAGAAGAAGATGATCAAGGAAAAAGATCAAACGTTGATCGCGATCCAGGCTTTGTTCAGATTTAGTAGGTTAAATTTTAGAGAATCAAAATTCAGATTATAGGGGGCTGTTCCAGGCTAATCCCGAGTGGATACTAGTAGAGGTTGGATACTTGTGCGGCTAATAGAGAGCTTCATCTCTTTCAGATTCAGTTTTGAAGAAAGGGATTGCGAAACAGGTATGTGATTTGATCACAATCTGAATTTCAGCATATATCAATTCAGCATATGAAATAGATCCATATGGTTTTATATTTTTATACGTACAAAATTTAGATTAAAAGTATTTTAATCTTATTCTCCACTGCGATGTTTAAAAAATAGAAGATTTGAAAAACATATGCATGCACCAAACTCTGAATACCAACAGGATGTCCCCTATCCTTGGGCGTCACCTCTCCCTGGGGATCTCTCTCTTCTTGGACATCCTCCCTATCCCTTGTGGTGTGGCATGTGGGCTCCTTCCAAGGCCTTAAGAATAGATCTCAAGGCTCTCCTTCTCTCTTGAAGAGTTCTTCATCCCTTTCTCTTACGTTGCTTGGCATGCGTATGAAGTAAAGGACTACGCATCCGGATCTCGTAAAGCAAATCAGTTGAGGAACCTCTTCTATCTTGGTCAAGTCTTCTATTGTGAATCAAGATAAGATTTCATAAATATTATAAAAATTTTAATTACTAATCTATTCAATTTTCTTCCTGACATCTGATGCGATCGGATAATTTTTCTTTTAGCTTTATCTATTTAATAAATATATATTGTTTTGGTTTTAGATTTTTGAATTGATTTATAAATAGATCAAATTCAGATTGATTGGATCTCCCTTTGATACCTATGTCCCCTCAAATATAACCTATCACCACCCCCGCACAAGATCACGTTAATTATATTAATGTTAATCTCATATTTTTTGATGTTAATAGTGAATGTTTGTAATGAAACATAAGGATCAAAAATAAATATGAATTTTTAAAATCCAAGAGCTCATTACAAATAGAAATATCATTATACAAAGCTTGCAATATTGCAATTTCATATCAAGTCTATTCCATGTGCCAGCTTTTCATTTGTTGACTTTTGTTCCTTGTAGTATTCAAGGTGCCTCTTCTCCTTTCTGTTGGTATGGTCCCTCCTCAATGGGACCCACCATGGAAATCAAGAGGTGGTGAGAAAGGTGACTCATGCAGGGAATGCCTATGATGTGCGGAAACCTCCTGTTATGTAGAAAAAAGAGTCCGTGATGGACTCTAGCCTTTGGCTTATAAAGGGAGGCCCGTGGACATGGCAGGAGAATGCTGAGAAAAGAGGAAAAAAAAAGCCATGAGAAGATTATGAGCCGCCAAAAGAGAGAGGGAGAGAGAAGAAGAGAGGCTTGAAGAGGATGCTTCATTCATGAAAAGAAGATAGGAGAATGTCGATTGGAGGAGTTCACTCAATCTTGGATTAGAGTTATTCTATCAAGAAGAGTTCTTTTGTAAGTTTATTTAATCTTTAGATTTCTTCTTTCTTGTATCAAAAGTGGTGTTTCTAACATGGAGTCAGAGAAGTTTTTTTTATACTCTAAACTATTATTATAGTGGAAGCTCCTTCTTACTTTGATCCCTGTGTGAATGTAGGTTTCGATCAAATCATGCGAAAAAAATTTTGGTGTTTTACGATGGGTGTGATTTCTCTAGACTTTTGGTATTATTAGCGTAAGTTTTTGTTCTATCTATTTATTCTTCTGGAGTACTCAGGATCCCAACAAGTGGTATCTGAGCCAGGTTCCATCAAATCTAGAGTACTGAAGAAAAAGTTGAGATGCTAACAGATGGAAGACCAATCTTTGATGGGCACAGTGATCAAGCTAACGTCAACCAACTACTCGATTTGAAAGCCTCGCATGGAAGACCTCCTCTACTGCAAAGATCTTCATGATCCAATCGAGGAAGTTATTGCTCAGCCCGATAAGATGTCAGATAGAGAATGGAAGAAGCTGAATCGCAAAACTGTTGGGCTCATCCGGCAATGAATTGATGATAGCATCTTCCACCATGTTTCAATGGAGGATAATGCCCACAGCCTCTGGTTGAAACTGAAAAGCTTGTATGAGAGAAAGATGGCACAGAATAAGGCATTCCTAATATGCAAACTGGTGAATATGAAATATAAAGAGGGGACTTCCGTCACGGAGCATCTAAGCAACTTCCAAAACATGGTGAACCAACTTATCGCAATGAAGATGGCATTAGATGAGGAGCTCCAGGTTCTACTGTTGCTGAGTTCCTTGTCCGATAGTTGGGAGACTTTGGTGGTATCTCTAAGTAATTCTTCATCAGAGAGTTCGATAGCCTTGGCGATGATGAAAGATTGTATGCTTAACGAGGAAGCTAGAAGGAAGGAGCAAGGGGTCTCAAGCCACAATGAGACTCTCATCCTATAAAGAAAAGGAAGAAGCAAACATAGGGACTCCCAATCTAACTCGGACGATGGCCACACCAAATCATGGAAAAGATTCAAGTCTCGAAGTGGCAGATATTACAACTATGGCAAACGGGGCCACTTCAAGAAAGATTGCCGATTATTGAAGAAGGAGAAGCTAAAGAATGAATTAGACAGTGATTCCAACTCAGATAATGAGACAACAGCAGCTTCAGGTGGAGAGGTGATCGTTGTCTGTGGCACTACAGATGATGGTCTTATAGGTACTACTAGCCAAGACTCTATCTGGATGATTGATTCGATCACTTCATATCATGATACAGTGAGGTGGGAGTTATTCTCATCTTATCATTTCAGTGACTTAGAAATGGTAAAGATGAGAAGCGATGGAGAATCAAAAATCATAGGCATTGGAGATATTGTGCTGATCACGAGCTTGGGATATAGGCTGGTGTTGAAGAATATTCAACATGTACTAGATATTCGCCTGAATCTATTATCGAAAGGGGTACTAGATGAGGAGGGCTACTATAGTGTGTTTGGAGATGGCAAGTGGAAGCTCACCAAGATATCACTAGTAGCAGCCAGAGGCATCAAGCAAGGCTCTCTCTACTTCATGCAAGTCAAGCTCAGTGAAGGGGAGGTGAATGTAGTGAAAGAACCTGCTACCTCAGAATTGTGGCATCGACGATTGAAACATATGAGCCAAAAGAGGATGTTAATTTTGGCCAAGAAAAGGCTCTTTCTATTGATGGTTCTGGATTGAAGACATGCAAAAGCTGGCTGATGGGTAAGCAAACTCGAGTTTCCTTTTAGAATCTTTCCTTTAAAAGAAAAATTGGTGCATTAGATCTTATTCACAGTAATGTTTGTTCTATGAATGATAAAACTCTTGATGGATGATCTTACTTTGTGATTTTTATTGATGATCACTCCCAAAAAGTTTGGACATATGCTTTGAAAATGAAGGACTAGGTACTAGATATATTCAAGCAATTTCATGTCTCTACTGAAAGAGAGACTGGACGAAAGCTGAAATGCATACAAGCGACTGTCAACAGAATGGCATCAGATTAGAGAAGACAGTGCCTAAAATGCCACAGTAGAATAAAGTCGCTGAGAGGATGAACAGGACAATCTGCGAGAGGATCAAGAGCATGATCTCTCATGCTAAAATATCGAAGACATTCTGGGGAGAGGCATTGATGACTGTGGTCCATATTATTAATCTTTCTCCTTTCTATGCTCTTGAGGGTGATACTCCATAGAAAGTATGGTTATGAAAAGATGTTTCTCATTATTATTTGAAAGTTTTTGGATGCAGAGCATTCGAGCATATTCTCAGAGATAAGAGATCCAAACTAAATGCTAAGGCAAAGCAGTGCATATTCCTAGGCTATGGTGAGGATGGAGAATTTGGCTATCGATTGTGAGATCCTGTGGAGAAGAAGATTATGCGTAGCTGTGATGTTGTTTTCTTGGAAGATCAAACGATCGATGACTTCGAGAAACCTAACAAGCCAAAGTCAACCCCGAGCAGCCCTATAGACTTTTGCCCAGATACATCCCCAAGGAGCCTTGATGATGGGTGAGCAACTGTAGATGACAGTACAAATGACAGTCACAAAGCTGAGGAGAGTGCGGGTGGTGTTCAAACGGAGGCACACACTGAACCATCTGTACAAGAGATTCAGAGATCCACAAGAGAGCGAAAGCCATCCGTGAGATACCCACCACAGGATTACATGCTATTGACGATGCAGGAAAGCTTGAGTCCTACTCTGAAGCCACAGAGCACCAGCATAGTGAGGAGTGGAGAAGGCAAGGAAGGAGGAGATGAATTTTTTGTAGAAAAATAATACATATGAGCTGGTGAAGATGCTTAAGGGTAGGCAAGCACTTAAAAATAAATGGATGTTTAGGTTGAAGCCACAAGAGAATAGTTTACAATCAAGGTACAAGATGAGGTTAGTTGTAAAGGCTTTGGTCAGAGAAAGGGCATCGATTTTGAAGAGATTTTCTCATCCATCGTGAAACTCACATCTATTCAAGTTGTCCTCAGTCTTGTTGCCAGTTTAGATCTTGAGGTGGAACAACTTGATGTGAAGACGGCGTTCCTTCATGGTGACTTAAAGGAGGAGATATATATGGAGTAACCAGAAGGATTCAAAATAAAAGACAAGGAGAACCTGATGTGCCATTTAAAGAAAAGTCTTTATGGGCTGAAGCAGGCATCACGATAGTGGTACAGAAAGGTTGATTCCTTCATGATGGAGAATGGGTATAAGAGATCAAGTTCTAACTATTACATGTTCATGAAAAAATTCTTTGACAATAATCTTATCATACTCTCACTATATACAGATGACATGCTGATTGTGGGACACGACATTGCCAAAATCAAAGATTTGAAAGTGAAGTTGGGTTAGGCATTCACAATGAAGACTTTGGACAGGCCAAAACAATCTTGGGGATGAGAATCACTCGAGATAGGAGATCCAGAAAGCTGTGGTAGTCACAGGAGGCCTATGTTGAGAAAGTACTGGATCGATTCAACATGAGCAGATTGAAGTTGGTGGTGAGTCCACTTGCAGGATACTTTAAGTTGACTAAGGAGCAAAGTTCAAAGAGAGAGAAGGACCAAGTGGAGATGAGTAAGATTTCCTATACCTCTACTGTGGGGAGTTTTATGTATGCTATAGTATGCACCAGGCCCGACATTCTCATGCAGTTGGTATGGTTAGCCGGTTTCTTTCAAACCCTGAGAAGAAGCACTGGAAAGCAATGAAGTGGATAATGAGACACCTTAAAGGAACATCCAAGATATGTCTATGCTATGGCAGTGGAGATCCTGTGCTATAGGCTTACACAAATGCAGATATAGCAGAAGATGTGGACACATGAAAATCCACATCAGGTTGTCTGATAATCTTCTCAGGGGGAGCGATGTCGTGGCAATCAAAGGTACAAAATGTGTTGTGCTGTCATCGATGAAGACAGAATACATTGCCATAATGGAGGCTGGCAAAGAAGTATTATGGCTAAAGAACTTATTGGAGGAGCTTGGCAGGGAGCAAGAGATATATGTTGTCTACTGTGATAGTCAGAGTACTATCCATCTAAGTAAGAATCCAACATTTTATTCAAGAACGAAACACATTGATGTCGGACATCATTGGATTCGGGATGTGCTGGAGATGAAGTAGTTCAAGCTTAAAAAAGTCAATACTGAAGAAAGTAGTTTTAATATGTTGACGAAGTTAGTTTCAGAGACGAAACTGATGAAGTGCAAGGGTGCTGCAGGCTTGATAGAATCTCCCATATGAGTCAGGAGGGGGAGATTGTTGGTGTGGTCCCTTCTCAATGGGATCCACCATGGAAACCAAGAGGCGGTGAGAAAGGTGACTCACATGCAGAATCCCTGTGATGCATGGAAACATCCTGTTATGCGGAAAAAAGAGTCCATGACAGACTCTAACCTTTGGCTTATAAAGGGAGGTCCATGGACATGGGAAGAGAATGCAGAGAAAAGAGAAAAAAAAAAGCCATGAGAAGACTGTGAGCCGCCAAAGGAGAGAGGGAGAGAGAAGAAGAGAGGCTTGGAGAGGGTGTTTCATTCAAGAAAAGAAGATAGAAAAATGTTGATTGGAGGAGTTCGCTCAACTTTGAGTTAGAGTTATTCCATCGAGAAGAGTTCTTCTGTAAGTTTATTTAATCTTTGGATTTTTTCTTTCTTGTATCAGAAGCAGTGCTCCCGACATCGAGTCAGAAAAGTTTCTTTTGTACTCTAAACTATTATTATAGTGGAAGCTCCTTCTTACTCTAATCCCTATATAGACATAGGCATCGGTTGAACCATAGAAAAAAAATCTGATGTTTTGTGATTGGTGTAATTTATCTAGACTTTTGGTATTATTGTTAGCGTAAGTTTTTGTTCTATCTATTTATTCTTCTGGTGTACTCACGATCCCAACACTTTCTTTCTAGATGGAAACTTGTGACGGATGTCGAGTTATTACTAAGAGCTTTTAGGACAATGCATTGCAAGATGAGCACCAAACACCGATATGCCTGGAGAAAATGCCAATGGTAGTGAGAAAGAAGTGCATTACTTGTGCAATTAGTACAAGACTAGGAATCTAAATCAGATTTTCTTTAACACACTTGGATGTAGAAGCGCAAGGGTTAAATAGTAACGTAATGTAGACAACTTAAACAAGTTGATATTTGAAGAAAACTTTGCAGAAATCAAAGGATGCTATGTGCCGTAAAAGTTCCTTCAAGCTAATTAGTTTGAGAGTCCGTTCGGCTACCTTCTAGTTCCAACATAGTGGTTCACTGAAATCACTGAAAATTGTCCGATGGCAATTGTGATTGCTGCAGAAGAAAGTATGCAATCATAGAGAGATGTAGCGGAGACCATTGGTCTTAGCCGAGGATGATGAACAGAGGATACTCAGCACCGGTCTTCCCGAAGACCTCTTCATGGCAAGAATTTTAGGTACGGATGGCGTGGAACCATGAAAAAGAGGCCATCGCATACAATAACCTCGATTTCCTCGTCCCTTCTGGTCTCTCAGGAATGCTTCTAAAGTATCAAAAATCATGACAGAGAGAGAGAATGAAAATAAGCTCCTAAAGATTAAAATCACAAAAATCAATTGGATGAAACTAAGAGAAGACGCTCTTATACTGTGTCCAATCCAGTTGTTTCTCGAGAATTTCGTTCAAATTAATTTGGCAACGCATGTTTCTAGATCAATCTATTCATTGAATTTTGTAGCACATATTTCTCAGTACTTCTATTCGTTTTTGTAACGCATATTCTCGAGTCTTCTATGCATGCAATTCCGCATGGCATATTTCTCGAGTTAAGCTGCTGCAACGGGAAGAAACAAAATTGGTTTTAGATACATTCATGCAAAAGACTCCAAGCGAGATACAATTCTAAAGTAGCAGGTTATTGGGATTTCTGTCCTGGGATAATTAATCCACAGCTGAAATCCACTGTATCATTTTTAACAGAACTTACAGCATATCCTATGTAGAGCATCGCGGGCTGATCAAACAGAACCTCTTTGTCACTCCTGCATTAGCTTTCCTGGGAGTATCCAAGCCCTTGCTGGTCTCAGAAGTTTCAGCCGAGTTTTCCACTACAAACAATTGTACCGCACGAGTTCATAAGATATAATACTGTCCAATTTGTTTTATCCAAATCCAGAAGAAATATTGATGAGCATTGATGTATATAAAACTAAATCATGACTTTCAGATTATGATCAAGCTTATTTTCTCAGGAGCAGTAACCAAAAAATAATGTAGTAAATAAAATGAGTTGTTATACAATATAAATTAAACAGGGTAGATTAATGCAATGGAAAATTGGGAGGCACATGACACTTGTCTCCATAAAGCATAGCATCGAGCTAGAGGGAGAGACCTCCAAAATGCTGATGCACACAGATACATACGATCACTACTCATTGCATCAGATGAAATTTCAAAAAATTGATAGTCATTGGATACTGTTGCTATAGATTTCCGACTTAGACCAAATTGGCTAGAGCTAGATAGCAATCAGCAAGGCAATGGCAATCGGATCTACAAAATAGGTCTCTAATCAGAGTTGGTTCCGACGAGGACCCTCCGATGCTCAAGTCAGACACTTACAGAATAGATGAGAAAGAGCGGAGGAGAGAGAGATTGCATACCTTGAGTCCCCTAATTACCTCTATTTATAGATCAAGGCGAGAGCCGTAAGAGAGAAGAGTTGTGGGAGGCTATTCCAGCTTCTTTGGATGCATCATTCCAAAATTTCTAGACTGATCTCCCAGGATTTGATGGTTGTGGTTGTCTTATCCAGCCCATGACTAGCAGCTCCCAGCAATTGCATGGTTTGAAAGGATATGTAGGATCTTCTGATCAATCCTTCCAAATTTATCGATCAAAATAGGGGTCGGTGGCTTGATGCATGGAGGTCGATAGAGATGGAGATCGACGGTCGATGCATAGGTCGGTGGCCGACCTTTGGGTCGATTGCTTTTGAGGTTTACCAATATCTTCGATTCGAGCACTAGAGATTTTCTGCCTATAACATATGCCCCCTACTCTTGATTCTGAACCAGAATAGGATCGGACGAAGGGAGTATAACAAATCGAATCCACCAAAGATACATGTTACTGGCTTAGTCCTTTGATCATAATGATGTATTTGTACCATTAGGTAAGTAGAAATGTCGCATCATTAAGACTAATCAAGAGCTGTCATTGAAGGAATGTCAGATTCAAAGCATCCTGCATGCCATTTGAGATGTGCGCATAAATACATCTTTCAAAGATATGATTTTGGCTCATCTAGCAGCGCCACGTGATGGCCATCCAGTGATCTCAGGCGAATCAATGTGGGATCAGCGCCATTCATAGTTTTTATAAATAAGGGTATTATTTTCATCTGTTCCTTCTTTTCATTGCTTCTTTCATTGTCTCCTCCCTTGTAACGGTGGTGTTCTTTCGAAAAAGTCCAAGTCCCGTTAGCAACCTCCAACCATACCCCCAACATAGCAATTTCTGGCTGAGCAGATTGGTTTTTTGAGCTTCTCCCCAGCCATCTTTCAGTTGGTTCTTGTTTCCCTTTAGCAGTTCATTCGTTGGTCTCTCTATTTCCTCCTTTACCTCTTTTTCTAGGCTAGTTCATCTACTAGTCCTAGGATGGGTGGATCGGGGAACCCAATAGGGGGTTGGTCCCCCGATCCTCCTTCAGGAGGTGATCCCAGGGAGCCTGATGCTGGGCACAGAACTGAGGATTTCATGCTCGAACAATACCACTTGGTACTAGATTCGGATGATCTTAGTTTGTTTCGGGCCTATTCGGGATTGTCTCATAATACAAGTTAGAAATTCTGGGTCCAAGTAGTCGGGTTTGCAACCTTCCCTCTAATTGGCTTGCTCTACATGAAGAGTCATTCAGGATTGAACTTAGATTTTCTCTCCACCCTTTTATTATCAATCTCTTCAAGTTTTTTGATATGGCCCTAAGTTCGATGGTCTCAAACTTTTGGCGCTTCATTGTTGGTTTCTTGGCTACTTGCTTTCTGATTGAGATTCAGCAATCTTTATTTCTTTCTCGATCCTTCTTTACCTTCAAGAGGCATCCTTATGTCAATGATTGGTGGTAGGTCTCCCCCCCAAAAGGGATTTCTCCCTTGAGCCGAGGTGCTCCTTCTTCTGTTCATGGTTGGAAAGAGCATTTTCTTTATGTTTCTTGTTCTGCTATCGAGGACTAGAGATTTGCTTGCTGGGGCTGACCCAAAGAGTCTGCCCTCCGAGCTCCTACACTAGGGGATGTGGACACTCAAAACTTTAATGCCTTACGTAGGCACAAGATTCCACCACTGTCGCAGCTGTTATCGGAGCAAACTCTCTACATCATCGGTCTTAGCCAGTCGATCCTCAAAGTGCACGTCAGTTTGACTGACCCAACTTCTTCTCTTGTCTTTCTATCTTCTCTCCTCTTTTCTTTTATTTTTTTTAACTTGCTTCGATTTGGTGCTGAAATGAGACCCAAAGAGCTTGAAGAATTGAAGAGATTGAATCTAAAGAAGAGGAAGGCTTCAGCCTCGACCTCTGATGCAACTGGCCAAAAAAGAGATGTGCCAAGTCACTGCCACCCAAGCGAAGCAGCCTGTCGAGGGGGTCCTTCTCCTCCGACTGGGGGGGGGGTGTGCTGGCTTCTCCAGTACAAGCTTGGGCATTGGGAGCTTGCCTGACATCCTTGGCTTCGGGCCATGGCCCCCAAGGTTTAGCTCCACCTTCTCGAGGTGAGAAGGTCAGCTCGGCACTAGTTGCTCCCCCCAGTCAAAAATCGAAGACCTCTTCGGTCTCTTCATCAAGCTCCATCTTGGAAGACCACCGGATGGCCCACGACTTGCTCCGAGGCATACTTCTTCCGACGGACGTCAAAAGGTTGGAGGGCCAGAGTTTAGACATCCAATAAAGACATGCCATTGATTCTGTTATCCAAATAAGTTTCTTTGACCTTACTTCCCTTTTGCACACTTTGATTTACTTGTTTTTGTAGCTTGGTTATTATATCATCCATTTTACCAACTTCATAAAGGCAGCAAGGTTGGAGGTCGTTGATGCCCATGCCACGGTCGAGACCTTCCGAACAAAGACTAATAAGGCCAAAGCCAAGGCAAAGCATCTTAAAGAGGTGCTAAAAAAAGTTGAGGCTACTCCAACCACCATCGAAGTGGCACGGGCGATAATCGAGGCTGTGCAAAAGAGGGCTGAAGCTGACCTTCTAGTGGAGAAGAAAAAGCATTGGGTGAACCAGAAGAAAGCTACGAGGCTAAGAACAAAATGGAGGGCTGAGTCATTGAGACCAGTCAACTGGCAGTTGAGGCATTCTATGCCTCTCCAAAGTTCACTAAAGAGAAAATCGAGTTCATCGAGGAGGCATTCTTCATCATGCAAGATTTTTTCCACCAAAAAATAGCCACATGCTTTCTCGAGTTGAACTTATCCTTCTTGGATGAGGAAGAGGCAGGTAAAGACCAGCCTTAAACTGAGCCAGTGGTCGAGGGGCAGCCTCAGTTGGAGTCTATGGTTGCTAAGGTGTCACCTCAATCAGAGTCCTTAGTCAGCAAAGAAGCCTCTGGACTAGTGGTGGAAGTTCCCATGGACTCAAAAGTTCCATAGACCGAGGTTGTTAATGCCTCCGCTTAGGCTTTGATTTTGTAACTTTTTTTATCTTCTTTCTTCACTTGTCAGTGTAAAAAATATATATATTTAATAAAAGAACTTTTTCTTTAACTTTGAGGCTTTTTCCTAATGTTTGTCATGTCCATCTCCATGCAATCTAGCCAGTGTGGGTTTCATGGTTGTGCAGTCATTTGTCATCATGCTGACCCTCTTTCGAGGGCCATGGGTCTACCTATCAATGTCCGAATCAAGGCTCTTGGAAAAAAGGTTTGTGAGGCTAAAAAGGAGGATTCCAAGGCAAGTCGAAGGGCTTCAAAGAGAGAGAAAATTTGTACTGAGGCTCTTGTAGAAGTAAAGCGCTTGAGGGAGAACATCAAGCAAATTGGCAAGGCATATACCTCAGAGAAGGCTGAATTACCTAAATTATGTGCAAAGTTGAATAAGGCTATCGAGGAAGCGAAGTGGGGTACTATTGAGAGAATTGCACGACTCTGCAGGAAACTTCGCTCGGCTTATGAGAGGATTACCATCCTGGAACACCTTTTGGATTCGGGCAAGGCATTCGAAGAAGCAAGATGGGGCACCATCGAGAAGGTTGTTCGACTCTGGAACAAACTCCACATGGCATAAGAGAGAATCACCACCTTGGAATGTTTGATCATTGGTGAGAGATCAACAATCTCAGAGCTTCAGTTGGAGCTGGGGGCGAGCAAGGCGGCGGCCAACTTTACTGAAGGCAAAGTCAAGTGGATGGAGGCGAGGTTTGCCATGAGCCAGGTCAAGCTCATCCATGAGATGCTGAAGGCATCACTGACAACCTACTGATCAGCTTTAGAAAGTGCAAGTCTCTAGCTAAGCAGCTGTTCATAGGGACTGATGCCAATCTTCTTGAGGTGACACCTCCCGATGACTCAGAGCTTCCCATAGTCATTGTCGACATAGCGGATGGAGGCAGTAAGGGACCATCCCAAGGTTGGGGTGATCCATCTTCAAAGGCTTAGGGTTAGCCATAAACTTGTATTTTTGTCTACCAATTTAGCTTGTAGATATTGTAATCGGTTATCCCAACTTTTTAAAGTTAATAAAATATCATTTTGTCCTTGTTTACTTTGTCTTCAAGGTCTTCCATTTCTATGGCTGAATTTTAAATTACCTATCGCATTTATTATTGATTTTACGACCCCGTGTCATTAGGGTAGTCACTGGGGGTGCATTAGTGAGAACCTCATTCCTTTAGTAACTTAGGCCTCCCTTCAAGTTGGGTGTGGCTCTGAGACCCCAAGGGTCTTCTGTTGCATTTCAGACGTCCCCGATTGAGCTTGTTTAGGATCACGAAGCCTTCAAAGGTCCCTTTGGTTAACTCTTATTCGGAGATGAAGTATCTTTAAGAAATTTGTGACTATTTTTGTTCAGAAATAAGATGCCCTTCTTATGGCTATTCTCGTTCGAAAATGAGGAGCCTTTGAGAAACATGTGGCTATTCTCATTCAAAAATGAGATACCTTTCTCGTGGCTATTTTTATTTGAAAATAAAGTGCCACGAAGCACCTTTGAGGAACTCACGGCTATTCTTATTCAAAAATGAGGCACCTTTCTCATGGCTATTTTCATTCAAAAATGAAGTTCCTTCAAGGAACTCATGGCTATTCTCGTTCAAAAATGAGGTACCTTTCTCATGGCTATTTTTATTTAGAAATGAAGCATCTTCAAAAAATTTGTGGCTATCCTCATTCAGAAATAAGGCACCCTTCTCATGGCTATTTTTTTTCAAAAATAAAGCACCTTTGAGGAACTCGTGGCTTGGCCGAGGTCTTCTTTGCCTCGGATGGTTTGGTAAAGATGGGGCCCTTAATTATCTGCAAATGTTGTGGGTTAGGAAAAAGAGCTTTATTGAAAGCATTTATTTACATTCATTAGTAGTACACCTATAGGTTATCTAAATTCTAGGGTCACTGTAGCAGGGTTTCATCCAGTTGTGTCAAGCAGTAGGGTCCAGATCTGATGACCTCGTCCACTTGGTAAGGGCGCTCCCAATTGAGGGATAGCTTTCCTCATTTATTCGGTTGAGATACTCTAGCTTGCCATAGCACCAAGTTGCCGACTCTAAACACTTTGTCACGAATGTCGGAGTTGTAGTATCGTGCAACCCTATATTGATAGGCTGCCATCGTTACTCAAACCTTTTCTTGGACTTCTTCGAGTAGGTCTAGGTTTGCTTGGAGCAATTTTGGATTATTTTGGTCATTGTAGCTTTCAACTCGTAATGAGGGATGACTATCTCTGTTTCAAAGGAGAGGTTGAAAGAGGTCTCCTCAGTGGGTATTCTCTATGAAGTTCAATAGGCCCATAGTACATGATGAAGCTGTTGGTGAACGTAGACGATTTCATGCATATATTTTAAAATTCTTTTGAATAAATTATAATAAAAGATAATTAGATTAATCAAATTAATCTAATATGCATATGATCTAATCATCAAATCAACCTATTCTAGGATCTATGACATGATATGTTACATATAAAATCTGAAATAATCACATGATAAAATCTGCATGCATTGATGTAAGCTGTAGATCACATCTACTTCTAATCTGAATTTAGAACTCGATATCTAAGTACAGATCGATGATCGTCGCTGCTAAGAAACATGGTAAGAATGATCCTTGCTGGTTGCTCATAGCCGCACACGCGTCCGGTCTCTATAAAGAATCTACTCGAAGCTCTGATCTGATTGGTCTTTTTGGGAGTGCTAACTTGCATGAAGACCTTCTTCTTGGCTGATCTAAATTTCTTCTTCAAATCTCTGGAATCTTTTCAGAGGTTGAAGAGAATGTCTAGAGGAGATGAGGATGTGGAGAAGAAAAGAGAAGAAACAATTTTTTCTCATATTTTTCTCTCTTTCCAAACCCTTAGGACCAAAATCCTAAGGTTTTTAGATCTTGCGCTCACTCCAAAAGAAGAGAACTCTTCTCTCCCTTTTCCACCAAGAACCTATGCCCCAAAGCCCCTTAACGTAGAGAACTCCTTCTCTACTATCTTACACACACAAAAGAGATCCCAATCCCCTTTTTATTAGGCGTGTAATGACTAGGGGTGAAGAGTATTAAGGTTTTTGGACTCTAACTTACCTTTTGTCGCCTTCTCTCAATTCCCACACCCAAAAGAAATATATGATGCCTCTTCTTTTATTTTTCCATGGTGAAACCAGATCCTATCTAATTTTCCATGGTAAGAAACCCCCATGTTGTTGTAGGAACCAGATCTAGGGTTTCAGGGTTAGATCTTGAAACTTTTCAAGATCATATAGCGAAAGACTAAAATAAATCAAAATTTATTTTCTAAAACTAGAGAATCCCTAGATCTAAGATCCTATTACATGATTATTACATAGCATTAAATCAAAAATTAAAATATATAAATATAGCATGAACTACATGTTGATCATATCAACATGTTTTAATACCACATCTAATGTATGTATTAAACAATAGATCAGATCTATTACCTTGCAAGTTAGACGCTCTAACCTCGCTGATCCGGGCTTAAGGATGATATTGCAAGCCGCACATGCATCCGGCCTCTAGGAGTCGTCTACACGAGCCCACGAATCTCGATCAGAAGTCCTGCTTCAGGAAATCAGCACAGTATGCTAGTACTGCGCTGATCCTTCTTTGATGGTTGATCAGGTGCCTCCTTCTTCTTGATTTGGACTCTTCCAAAGATGGAAAGTAAAAAGAGGGGTTTTAGATCTGAGACGCTCTCAAAAAACTCAAGATGGAGGGAGGAAAGATATGAAAACAAAAACCCTAGAAGAAGACACTCTTCTTCTTCACATTTTTTTCTCTAGACATCCAAACTTGTATCTTTTATATCTCCACGACCCAAAGGTATTTCTCTTTGATTTTTGGATGGAACAAAGGTCTCTCAAATATCTGACTTCTTCTAAAATTTTACAAAGAAACTCATCTTATATAGAGAGATATGATAGAGTCCTTGTCTAGGTCAAACACCTAGTTAAGGCTTATCCAAACATGGCAAGTTAAGGGACACCCAACTCTTGAGCACCTCCTCCATATTTTCATACATGGATCATCAGCAAAGGGTGCACAATGTATACCCTAAAATTCATAAAAATTTCAAAAAAAAATTAGATAAATTCGGTGCAAAATTGAAAGAGTTTTGGATTTCTAAAACTCTATCTCATAGAATTCAAAATCCAAACTTATTCCTTTTTGATTTGATCCAAACCACCTTCCATGTAAGAAAGAAGAGAGGAGACCTTTTGTGAACGTGGGAGAGATCTGGGAGAGGGCTTTTGTCACACAAAATAAGTGGAGATTGGCGTTGAATAAGAGAGAGGGCGTGGAGAAGGCTTATGTGGCGCAAGGTGGAATCCTAGTCCTACTAGGATTCTGTCTTATGACTTGTTTTAATTTGGTTTCTCAAACCAAATCAAATCAAAATTAGATCAACCCAATTAAAATAGGTCTTAATCCAATTAAGAATCTAATTTAATCAGATTAAATTAGATTTAAATCTGATTTAATTTTCTAATCAAATTAGAAATTAGATTGATCCAAGTCCTAGTTGAACTAGGACTAGTTTTTCCTTGCACTTGGCTTATCCAATAAACTAATTGAACTTGATCCAATCAAGCCCAAACTAAATCTAATTAAATCATATTTAATTAGACTTAATCTCAGCCCATTGGCTTAATCAAATTAAGCCAATTAGCAATCAAATTGCTAATCGATCCTCCTGCAACACTTGTACTGGGTTAAATGTCAATTGTATTGATCATTTAATCCTAGAACGATTCTTAATCGTTGATCAACCATCCGATCGGATCATGAACTCTAATGTGTATGACCTCATAGGTCCAAACCTAAGTCGGTAGCATAGGAACAAATTCCTATACCAATCGAAGTGACCATCTAGCAATGGTACCCGACGACCAGATAGGTCGAATGTGTAGAACAACATCCTTAGAACCCATGCGGATATAGTTTTCATATAATTCATCTCCTTGACCAAAATGATCATAGGACACCCCAGAGTTCAACTATCAACTCTGATCAGGTTGTCCACATTGTATTTCAAAATATCAAATCCATCTGGTGGATTACCCTGGCCAAGATTTTGCTAAATTGAAATACAGCGACTCATTCTTCTCCAACTCTTGGACTGGTCAATCCCATCTCGATCACACTCTGACTTCGCAAGTACTTGACTATGCCCAGAAGCCATCCGTCCCTGAATTAGAAATTCAGTTAGTCCAGTACCAAAGCACAGTGAGTTGCTTGCAAGTCACTGAGGTGATCTCAAGTCTAAGGGACACTTATACCTATATCCCATCAGAGATATTCTCGACAGCAGAATACTCTGGAGTTGGTCACGTTCAATGACGATGTACCCTTACATCTCACCTGTATGCCATACCAATATCTTCACACTCCTTGGTTAAGAGGATAACCAACCCATATGGCCTACAGCG
Organism: Elaeis guineensis; assembly: GCF_000442705.2. NCBI lineage: Eukaryota > Viridiplantae > Streptophyta > Magnoliopsida > Arecales > Arecaceae > Elaeis > Elaeis guineensis. The sequence continues at coordinate 50,968,098 of NC_025997.2, forward strand.
ACCTATGCTCGATAGAAGCTGTCATCCTTATTAACAGCTTATCATTTGGTCGTGAACAGTTTTAAGGACTAATCGATAAATTCTCTCTTTATCGAACTTAAATAGTCCTAAGGACTTCATCATAACAACGGAGTTCATTAGAAGATGAAAGCTTATGATGAAGATACCAAATATATTTTATTTATTAACAAATCAATTACAATACTTGGTTGCTCAATCGTCAACAGCTTGATGATTGGCTTTTTAGGACACATTTTCCAACAACTCCCACTTGTCCTAAAGCCACTCGGTACAGTATCTAATACCCATCTTCGACTTGTGGTTGTCGAACTCCTTTATTGCCAGGGCTTTAGTGAAGGGGTCGGCCAGGTTCTCCTTTCCGTCAATCTTCTGAAGGTCGACGTCACCTCGATTCACGATCTCTCAGACCAGGTGGAAGCGGTGCAAGATATGCTTCATCCGCTGATATGCTTTGGGTTCCTTCACCTGAGCTATGGTACCAGTGCTTCACAGTAGAGCAGGACTGAACCATCGAGGGAGGGTGCTACTCCGAGCTCGTTGATGAATTTCCTCAGCCACACAGCTTCCTTCGCGGCATCCGATGCTGCGATGTACTCCGCTTCACAAACAGAGTCTGCCACAGTATGCTGCTTGGAACTCTTCCAGCAGATGGCTCCACCATTCAGAGTAAAGATATAACCCGACACGCTCCTGCTGTCATCATGGTCAGATTGGAAGCTGGAGTCTGTGAACCCCACAAGTTTCAGATCTGACTCGCCATAAACCAACCATTGGTCCTTAATATTTCTCAAATACTTAAGGATGGCTTTAACCACTTTCCAGTGATTTTCTCCAGGATCATATTGGTATCTACTCACTACTCCTAGTGAGTATGCCACATCTGATCTTGTACATATCATGGCGTACATGATAGATCCCACGGCTGAAGCATATGGGACTCTACTCATACGCTCTCTCTCTTCAGGAGTTGTCGGACAATCCTTCTTAGAGAGAGAAATTCCTTGGCCTATCGGTAAATAGCCCTTCTTGGAATTCTCCATGCTAAACCTCTTCAGCACAGTGTCTATGTACATGGACTAGGATAATCCAAGCATCTTTTTAGATCTATCCCTATAGATCTTCATCCCTAGGATGTAGGATGCTTTACCCAAGTCCTTCATGGAGAACTGTGATGACAACCAAACTTTTATTCCCTGTAGTGTGGGGATGTCATTTTCGATTAAGAGAATGTCATCCACGTACAAGACAAGGAATACCACAACTGGACCATTTGCCCATTTATAGATGCGGGCTCTTCTCCATTCTTAATGAAGCCATACGTTTTGATCACCTTATCAAAATGCATGTTCCAACTCCGAGAAGCTTGCTTCAATCCATAAATGGATCTCTGAAGCTTGCATACCTTGGACTCATCTGTGGATGTAAACCCCTCAGGTTGCATCATATACACCTCTTCGATCAACTCTCCATTCAAGAAAGCTATCTTTACATCCATCTGCCAGATCTCATAATCCAGATGGACAGCTATTGCAAGCATTATCCGAATGGATTTGAGCATTGCCACAAGAGAAAATATCTCGTCATAGTCAATACCATAATGTTGACGATACCCCTTGGCAACCAGACGGACTTTATAGGTCTCCACCTTTTCGTCTGTGCCCCTCTTCCTTTTGAAGACCCATTTACACCCAATGGGTTTAACCCCTTCAGGTGGATCAACCAATGTCCATACATTGTTGACCTTCATGGACTCCATTTCGGATTTCATGGCTTCAAGCCATTACTCGGAATCAGATCTCTGCATTGCATCCATATAGGTGATTGGATCTTCATTATTCTCATCAAGTTCGATGGGATCACCATCCCGGACCAAGAAACCATAGTATCTGTCTGACTGATGCGGTACTCTACCAGATCGCCTTAATGGTGCAGGTACATTGGGCTTCGGATCTGATCTAATCATATCCGACTCAGGTTCAGCTATTGGTGTCAGTCCTTCTACCTGTTGAACTTCATCAAGTTCAACCTTAGAGGCAATGGTTCCTTCACCAAGGAACTCCTTTTCTAAAAAGATTGCCTTAAGGCTGACGAACACCTTTTGTTTATCAGCATGGTAGAAAAAATATCCTTTTGTCTCTTTGGGGTACCCTATGAATGAGCATTTGTCAGACCTAGGTCCAAGTTTGTCTGTGACTAATCGTTTGACATAGACCGGGCACCCCCAGACCCTAAGGTGTGAAAGTGCTGGCTTATGTCTCGTCCATATCTCATATGGAGTCTTAATTAGAGACTAACTTGGAATCCTATTTAACAGATAACAGGCCGATTCGAGTGCATATCCCCAGAAGGATATCAGCAAGCTAGCAAAAACCCATCATGGATCGGACCATGTCTAACAGAGTCCGATTCCTCCTTTCAAACACACCATTATGCTGTGGTGTTCCTGGAGGAGTCTATTTGGAGAGAATCCCATTCTCTCCTAGATATGTGAGAAACTCACTAGAAAGGTATTCCCCTCCTCGATCAGATCAAAGAGTTTTAATACTCTTTCCAGTTTGTTTTTCTACTTCACTTCGGAATCGTTTGAACATTTCAAATGAATCTGATTTATGTTTCATCAGATAGACATATCCATATCTGGATAGGTCATCCGTGAAAGTTATGAAGTAGAAATATCCACCTCTAGCACTTGTGCTCATGGGCCCGCATACATCAGTATGTATTAGGCCCAAGAGCTCAGTAGCTCTCTCACCTTTTCCAGTAAAAGGTGACTTGGTCATTTTACCAAGAAGACAGGACTCACAGGTTGGAAGTGATTCACAATCACTGACTTCGAGGATTTCCTCTTGAGTCAACCTGTTTATTCTGTTCTTGTTTATATGACCTGGCCTATAGTGCCATAAGTAGATATCTGACACACTATCTAATCTAGGGTGCTTGCCAGTAGAATAGACTCTTATCAGGCTTGATCTTTTTGGTCTGGCTCTACACAGATGTCCCAGCCTGAACCTGTACCTTCTTGACTTTCTTCTTCTTGTTCTTCTTTCCTTTCTTAAAAGGTCGAGAACCAGAAGACGAACCTCCCACTAAGTTCACCGACTCCTTGTGAAGTTGGTGATCCTTCTCAAAGTTCTGAAGCAACCCCAGTAACCCGTGGTAGTTCTCTTCAGGCTTTGTCATTCTATAATGAGTGAGGAATGGGAGATAAGACTTGGACAGCGAGTTCAGTATTGCATCTTTCTCAAACTGCTCATGCAAGGAAAAGCCGAGCTTGCTCAATCGTTCCATCAGCTCGATCATGTACAATACATGATCAGTGACAGAGGCACCATCCTGCATTTTGGCGTTGAAGATGGCACAACTAGTCTTGTGCCTCTCGACATCATCGGATGTGCCAAAGGCATCCTCCAACACTTGAAGCATGTCCTTTGACTGAGCTATCTCGAATCTACGACTGAACTCGTCGCTCATAGCAGCCAGCATGATACAGCGCACTGTGGTCCGATCACTGAGCCACTTCTAGTAAGTGTCTCTGACTGTTCCACGTGCATTGACAGCTGGCTCCTCAGGTGCAGGGTCCATTATCACATATAAGATCTGTTCATGCTCTAGGACTATCTTCAACTTTCGGTACCAGCTACCGAAGTTGGGTCCCACCAACTTATCATTGTCCAACAATGATCGGAGCAATAGAGAAGTGGCCATATTTGCACAAAGGAGAACCATAACCTAATTGGTAATTGATTCATTAAACCTAAAGATTTGGACTTTAATCAAAATATTTCTCCCACTATTTTATTCGAATTGGAAGCCTCTACCTCCAACTCGAGGAATTACCCTAATTCCTTAGCGAGTACTAGAATCCACTTAGACTGCACACAAGCCCAACTTTGGTTGGCCAACCCATGTACATCTAAGGATAGGTTCATAACCAATTGTTTCTCTAAATAATTTCTAGTAATTTTAATTTTGCCTCAGAAACCTAATCAGTAGGATTTGGCCTCCACTGTAAGGATCCGGTTAGGTCCAACCATTAACATGATCATACTTGGTGTATCTAACCAATGAATGATTAAGCCCAACTTTTGTTGGCTCACCTAACCACCATTAGAGAGACACTTCCAAGTCATCATATGATGAGTGATAATTCCATTAGTCAACAAGCACCAGGCCTTTGGGTCTGCAATGATTATTGAGTTAATGGACTCATTATCAAATACCTTAATGGGAGGCTATGACTCAGTTATCTCCATAATTTTATCATTTTAAGGACCTAATAATTTTAGAGGATTTAAATAATATAGAGGATGAGGTCAGATGAACCAGCTTATTATGATCCTCCCACTGGCTTCACCAAGTCAGCTTAAGGGAGACCAGGGCTGGTCTAGGAGCACCTAAATCAGTCACACTGATTTACCTAGCTGACATGGGTCAGCTCGAATAGTCAAGTGATCCGATCAAAATATAATTTCACCAAGAGGCCAGGTAAGTTCGATCAGTGGGAGGGTCTGCCAACGCTTGCCTTAGACACCATTAGAAATGGCCAGGTAAGCGGGCTCCCAATTAAAAACCACCGGTCTGGTTTACCTTAGACACCAACTGGTTTAATTAGTTTCGATTAGATCAACCTAACAGTTCGTGCTAGACCGCTTAGCCAAGAATCAAGTCCATTTGGTTCTCGTTAAAGACATGGACTTGACCAACTACAACTATTGTAATTGATCTAGAGAATCCTTGACCTAATCTAAGACAACAATTGATTAGATTTAGTCAATTCTCTAATTAAGTCCATCTTTAATCTAACCATAGGTCTAACCCAATTAATGGACCTAATTCCCACTAACCCATTAACCCAATGTGTTATGATTTGTGTCTTAGGTTCTTCAATTCACAATCCTAGAACCTAATCAAATAACTTCTTAATTCTTAATTAAGTTTTGGACGAGGGTTGGGTTCGACTTTTCAAAAAATAATTTTCATATTTGTAAAATAATTTTACAATATGATTCTACCAACCATATTGCATGTTTGATTCATAATCAAGATACAAGTGAAATAAACATGAAACTACTTTAGATCTAATCTAAACAGGTTCATGTAATTGAAACAGTTTCAACTTTAAATAATTTCTTTGCACAAAAATTATTAACAAAGAGATTTTATTTCAGATTTAAATATCTTTTAAATCTAATAAATCATAAATTTAATCTAGATCATATCTAACAAATTTATGATTAAAGATAGATCTACACAAACTAGGACAACCTTTGCACTGTAAGGGGTAAACCTTACAGCAGGACAATCTTGCAGTTTGTGATTGATCTAAAATTTTAATTTTAGATTTAATAATTAGATTATAAATTAGATCTAATATAAGAAATAATCTAAGCATGTATAAATAATCATGTAATAAAGAACCTAGGCTCTGATACCAATTGTAGGAACCAGATCTAGGGTTTCAGGGTTAGATCTTGAAACTTTTTCAAGATCATACAGCGGAAGACTAAAATAAATCAAAATTTATTTTCTAAAACTAGAGAATCCCTAGATCTAAGATCTTATTACATGATTATTACAAAGCATTAAATCAAAAATTAAAATATATAAATATAGCATGAACTACATATTGATCATATCAACATGTTTTAATACCACATCTAATGTATGTATTAAACAATAGATCAGATCTATTACCTTGCAAGTTAGATGCTCTAACCTCACTGATCCGGGCTTAAGGATGATGTTGCAAGCAGTACATGCGTCCGGCCTCTAGGAGTCGTCCACACGAGCCCACGAATCTCGATCAGAAGTCCTGCTTCAGGAAATCAGCACAGTATGCTAGTACTGCGCTGATCCTTCTTTGATGGTTGATCAGGTGCCTTCTTCTTCTTGATTTTGACTCTTCCAAAGATAGAAAGTAAAAGGAGGGGTTTCAGATCTGAGACGCTCTCAGGAAACTCAAGATGGAGGGAGGAAAGATATGAAAACAAAAACCCTAGAAGAAGACCCTCTTCTTCTTCACGTTTTTCTCTCTAGACATCCAAACTTGCATCTTTTATATCTCCACGACCCAAAGGTATTTCTCTTTGATTTTTGGATGGAACAAAGGTCTCTCAAATATCTGACTTTTTTTAAAATTTCACAAAGAAACTCATCTTATATAGAGAGATATGATAGAGTCCTTGTCTAGGTCAAACACCTAGTCAAGGCTTATCCAAACATGGCAAGTTAAGGGACGCCCAACTCTTGAGCACCTCCTCCATATTTTTATGTATGGATTACCAGCAAAGAGTGCATAATGTATACCCTAAAAGCCATGAAAATTCCAAAAAAATTTGGATAAATTCGGTGCAAAATTGAAAGAGTTTTGGATTTCTAAAACTCTATCTCATAGAATTCAAAATCCAAACTTATTCCTTTTTGATTTGATCCAAACCACCTTCCATGTAAGAAAGAAGAGAGGAGACCTTTTGTGAACGTGGGAGAGATCTGGGAGAGGGCTTTTGTCACACAAAATAAGTGGAGATTGGCATTGAATAAGAGAGAGGGTGTGGAGAAGGCTTATGTGGCGCAAGGTGGAATCCTAGTCCTACTAGGATTCTGTCTTATGACTTGTTTTAATTTGGTTTCTCAAACTAAATCAAATCAAAATTAGATCAACCCAATTAAAATAGGTCTTAACCCAATTAAGAATCTAATTTAATCAAATTAAATTAGATTTAAATCTGATTTAATTTTCTAATCAAATTAGAAATTAGATTGACCCAAGTCCTAGTTGAACTAGGACTAGTTTTTCCTTGCACTTGGCTTATCCAATAAACCAATTAGACTTGATCCAATCAAGCCCAAACTAAATCTAATTAAATCATATTTAATTAGACTTAATCTCAGCCCATTGGCTTAATCAAATTAAGCCAATTAGCAATCAAATTGCTAATCGATCCTCCTGCAACACTTGTACTGGGTTAAATGTCAATCGTATTGATCATTTAACCTTAGAACGATTCTTAATCGTTGATCAACCATCCGATCGGATCATGAACTCTAATGTGTGTGACTTCATAGGTCCGAACCTAAGCCGGTAGCATAGAAATAAATTTTTATACCAATCGAAGTGACCATCTAGCAATGGTACCCGACGACCGGATAGGTCGAATGTGTAGAACAACATCCTTAGAACCCATGCGGATATAGTTTTCATATAATTCATCCCCTTGACCAAAATGATCATAGGACATCCCAGAGTTCAACTGTCAACTCTGATCAGGTTGTCCACATTGTATTTCAAAATATCAAATCCATCTGATGGATTACCCTGGTCAAGATTTTGCTAAATTGAAATACAGCGACTCATTCTTCTCCAACTCTTGGAGTGGTCAATCCCATCTCGATCACACTCTGACTTCGCAAGTACTTGACTGTGCCCAGAAGCCTTCCATCCCTGAATTAGAAATTCAGTTAGTCCAGTACCAAAGCACAGTGGTTGCTTGCAAGTCACTGAGGTGATCTCAAGTCTAAGGGACACTTATACCTATATCCCATCAGAGATATTCTCGACAGCAAAATACTCTGGAGTTGGTCACGTTCAATGATGATGTACCCTTACATCTCACCTGTATGCCATACCAGTATCTCCACACTCCTTGGTTAAGAGGACAACCAACCCATATGGCCTACAGCGACCTATGCTCGATAGAAGTTGTCGTCCTTATTAACAGCTTATCATTTTGTCGTGAACAGTTTTAAGGACTAATCGATAAATTCTCTCTTTATCGAACTTAAATAGTCCTAAGGACTTCATCATAACAACGGAGTTCATTAGAAGATGAAAGCTTATGATGAAGATGCCAAATATATTTTATTTATTAACAAATCAATTACAATACTTGGTTGCTCAACCGTCAACAGCTTGACGATTGGCTTTTTGGGACACATTTTCCAACAGTTATCGCACAAAATAAGAAAAATAAAAAGAAGTGGCATGGAGAGGTTATAGATAATATCAAACATTATATAAAAGGTATCCTATTTCAAAGCAGATTTGAACATACCATTTAAAATCATATTTTAGCCAAATTTGGATGTGAGAAAGGGAAGGGAAAGGCCTTTTGCATGAAGAAATCTCACGCAAAATCTCTTGAGCATGGAGAAAGTTGGCATCAAAGTGGGAGGCACATGGGGAGGAAGAGTCCAATCCTATATGGACTCTAGATTTTCTTATTTGAATCCAAACCAAATCACATCTGGTTTAGCCCAAATAAAATATATGAAACTTAATCTAATTAGATTCATAAATTTTTAATCAAATTAAAAATTGATTGAACCAAAGTTCTAATCAAATTTGAGATATTTTTTTCTTAGTAATTAGGTCATCTCATAACCTAATCAGGTCAAGCCTAATTGAGTCTAATTCAATTAAATTTTATTTAATCTTTGTTGATCAATCAAATTAAGTTAATCAGCAATCTAAGTGCAAATAAATCCTCTATTAATTTACTAACACCTGGTGAATAAATTTATTGTAACTTTGTACAAAGTTAATCATCAATCGAATTGATGATTAAGCCCTTGAATGATTCTCAATCATTGATCAGCCACATGATCAGTTAGAAACTTCTTTTGAGTATGACCCTATAGGTTTGAACCTAAGCTGATAGCATAGGAATAAATTTCTGAACCAATCGATGTAACCATCTAGCAATGGTGATCCGACGTCCAGATAGGTTGAATGATAGCGAAGCAACATTCAAGAATCTATTAGCATATGGTTATCGTATAATTTATCTCTTTGATCATAATGCTCAAAGACAACCTAGGATTTAACTGTCAATCCTAGATAAGTCATCCACATTGTATTTCAATCTTTCAAATACATCACATGGATTATCCAGATCTAGATTTTGCTAAATTAAAATATATTGATACATTAACTTCTACTAATTTAAAAGGGTCAATCCCATCTTGACTCATATACTGACTTGACAAGTACTTGACTGCATCTAAAAATCTTTCGATACTGAATTAGAAACTCAATTAGTCTGGTATCAAAGTACAGTGAGTTGCTTGCAAGTCACCATGGTGATCTCAAGTCGGAGGGACACTTATACTCATACCCTTCGTGAGCTACCCTTGACAGCAGAATACTCCATAGTTGGTCACGTTCAGTAATGATGTACTTCTACATCTCACCTGCATGCCATACCAGTATCTCCATACTATTTAGTTACGAAGACAACCAACGCATGTGGCACACAACGACTTATACTTGATATCGTTATCATCCTAGTAATAGCATATCGTTTGGTCACGAACCAGTTTAAGTACTATGTGATAAATCCTCCTTTATCGATCAAAGTAGTCCTAAAAACTTTATCACAACATAGAAGTTCGTTAAAAGATGTAATCTTGTGATGAAAAAGGTTAAATAATTTTTATTATTTATCAATTCATATACATTTATAATTAATACAATCGTCAAACGATTGGCTTTATGACATAATTCCCAACAGAAGCTCGTTGGCATGATCTCTTGGCATGATCTAGCCTGGACTTTAAATCCTACAAAAGAGTTCGATTAGTTACCTCGACTTTCTCATTTGCTTGGGGATGTCCCACCGATGTGAGGTGGTGCGAGGTGCTTAGGTCTCAACAAAACTTAGCAAATCGAGCTCTAATGAATTAGCGGCCATTATCTGTGATTAGAACTTATGGAAGATCGAATCAATATATGATGGACTTCCAAACAAAGTCCTTTATCTTGACTTTGATGATGCATGCCAGAGGTTTGGCTTCCATCCACTTCATGAAGTAATCGATTATGATGAGTATAAACCTGCGTTGGCCTGATACTTGAGGAAACAGCCTGAGGATATCCATTTCTCATTGTGCGAAGGGCCATGGCATGCTGATAGGAGTCAACAGTATGGTAGGTCAATGTTGAATGTTAGCATTTCATTGGCATCGATCACATCACTTTGTCAGATCAGCTACATCTTATTGCATAGTGGGCTAGTAATATCCTTACCGCAGTACTTTATAGGCTAGCGACTTACCCCTCAAATGATCTCTGCAAATCTCCTCGTGCACCTCTCGTAAGATATAATCAACCTCGAAGGGGCATAAACACTTAAGTGGTAGAGAAAAGAACCTTTTATGTAACTTACCTTCATAGAGGACATAGCGAGATGCTAGTTTTTGAGTTTCTGGACTTCTTTTGGATCTGATGGCAGTGTCCTATCTCTGAGGAAGTGGACTAGCGAGTCTATCCAATTTGGCTCACTATCCACCTACAACATCGAAGTGGGCTCTTCGATGCTAGACTCTTTCACTACTTCAAAGAGAGATTCCTTGGATAGGTCCCCTGGCACTGAAGTCACCAGCTTGGATAGCAGGTCAGCTTGAAAGTTTTCTGACCTCGGCACCTACTGAATATCAAAGCTAGTGAGTGTGGAGACTAGACTTCTTACCTTGTTTAAGTATCTCTTCATATTTTTCTCTCAAACTTCGTATTCTCCTTAAACTTGACTGACCACCAGCTGAGAGTTACTACAGACTTTTAGATTTTGTATGCCTAGCTCTCTTGTAATTTTCAATCCAACGATCGGAGCTTCATATTCTGCCTCATTATTGGCGGTTAGGAACTTAAAGTGCAAGTCATGCTTTACGATGGTTCCTTTTGGTTTGGTGAGGATTAGCCTAGCTTCCAACCCGAGAGTGCTTGATGACCCATCCACATGCATGGTCCACAATCCCTCGGGCTCTTCTTTGGGTGGTCCTTCCTTGGTGGCTTGTCTTCCTTAAGGTTCTCTTCAAGTATAGTGCATTCCAGGGTGAAGTCGGCCAATATTGGTGCTTTGATGGAAGGATGGGGTCAGAACTTTATACTGAACTCCATGAGCTTGATTGCCCATTTTACTAGCTGACCCAATATGTCTAGCCGATGTAGGACAAACTTTAGGGGCTGATCAGTTAAAAGTACTATGCTGTAGGCTTGAAAGTAGGGCTAGAGCTTTCGAGCTGAGATGACGAGGGTGTAGATCAATTTTTTTAGCCTTGAATATCTTGTCTCTGCATCGTGAAGGATTTTACTGACGTAGTAAATTGGTCTTTGGATCTTATTTTCTTCATGGATGAGCACCGAGCTCACCGTAATTGATGAAATAGCTAAATAAAGGTAGAGCTCTTCACCTGGCTATGACTTGCTGAGGAGTGGCATGGAACTGAGGTAGGTCTTCAGCTTCTTAAATGCTTGCTGGCTTTCTTCAGTCTATTTGAAGTCCTTTGGTCGCTTCAGAACCTTGAAGAAAGGGAGGCAATGCAACGGATCAAAGAAAGTGATCTAATACTTGATATTTTCAGCAATATACTCTCTTGAAAAGACGACATAATTGTATCAAGGTGCTTCGAAATTCTCAAGGGGATTATATACAGGATTAGAATCATATTCAAGAGGAGTTGCTGTGTCATTTTACATAGTGGTGGACCATTACTCAGCACCTTATATCTGGTTGGTTGCCTACCAATCTACCAACTTTATTGGAGGAGAAAAGGAACATCTTCTTACTGCTATCACCAATGATGAGATTGAGGATGCATTATCTGAGTTGAATCCTAAAAAGGTGCCGGGCCCAGATGGGTTTCAACCATTATTTTTCTCTACATTTTGGTATCTTCATAACTCTGATGTCTTGATGGCAATCAAAGATTGCTTCGCGTATAGAGCCTTACCCATTAAGTGGCAGCAAACCTATATCATTTTGATTCCTAAGAAGCCTTCTCCTATTTACCTAGCTGATTTCAGGCCCATAAGTCTTTGCACTACTTTACATAAGCTTGTTACTAAAATTTTGGTTAATCATCTTAAGCCCATTTTGGCCACTCTTATCTCCTCAGGGTGCTTTTATACTCGAGCATCAAATTATGTATAATATTCTAGTAGCTCAAGAAGTCATGCATTCTATTAGGTATGCCTCTAGATCTAAAGCACTGAGAAATTCTTTGTGCACCACAGATGGTGTAGAAAATTTGATGTAAAGCGCACCACCTTGTCCGATTGGTCCACGTTGCCACCGCTTTCCAATGCGCATTTAATGCCAGTAGGTCGGCTTTTCCGTTTAAAAATTTTGTATAATCAAAATATTCTTCTTAAAAATTATGACATTCCTTCTTAAAAATTATGACACTCCTTCACAAAAATTATGACATCTCCTGTATAAAAGGCTAAACTGAAGTGGGGTGTCATAATTTTTATGAAGAGATGTCATAATTTTTAAGAAAATGTGTCATAATACTGCACAGAGAAAGAAAGATAATGAATATATGTAGAAACAGTATTATGACATCTTTTCTTAAAAATTATGACATCCCTTTACAAAAATTCTAACACCCTGCTTCAGTTTAGCCTTTTATGTAGGGGATATCATAATTTTTAAGAAGACATGTCATAATTTTTAAGAAGAGTATTTTCATCATACAAAATTTTTAAATGAAAAAGTCGATCTGCTGGCATTAAATGCATGTTGAAAAGCATTGGCTACATGGACCAATCAGACAAGGTGGTGCACTCCATGTCGGATTTTCTACACCGCCTACGGTGCACAAAGAATTTCTACTAAAGCGCTAATGGCTATTAAGCTGGATGTGAAAAAAGCATATGACGGGGTTAATTGGGTTTTTCTGGAGAATGTTTTGTATAAAATGGGGTTTTCAAAATATGTGATTAATAGAATTAATGCCTACATCTGCAGCCCTAGGTTTGCACTGCTCGTTAATAGGTCTCCCATCAATTAGTTTTCTCCCACTGTAGGTCTTAGGCAAGGATGCCCCTTATCTCTCTATCTTTTTGTTATTTCTTTAGATATTCTTCATAGACTTTTGCAGCTGGCTATCCAAAACCATGTTTTACATAGTTTTGAAGTTGCTCGGTATGGTCCCCACTTATCGCATATGTTATTTGCGGATGACCGCTTTCTCTTGATCTAAGCTGTTAGATTTGTGCCCTAGAAGCCAATTGTTAGCTGATGCATTTTGTAATTCTAGGACTTAAACTTATACTTGTAGCTTTTTATTATCAATAAAGGACTTTTTCATTCTAATCATGTTTATGTATCCATGATTTATCTTAGAAATTAATAAAAAATAATTTTTATATATTCTCAATGTATTGAGAATTTGAGATATACATTAATCAGTGGTTAATTTCTAAATACTCTCAATCAAAGGATCATCACGGAGGATAGTGATCAATCCATTCGAGATCGGTGCACAGTTCACCTTCCTTATGGACAGCTAAGTCTCGAGTCTGCAGTGTAGGGATACTAGGATGAGAGTGCGGGTGGTTGTTAGAGAACAACTTACACTGAGCGTGAACATCATGAAAAACCACATGGATATCTACTCACTCGTTAGTGGTCTTCTCGATGCTGCAGTAGTGTGAGTGGTCCTTTGATCGTAGTGTTATTGGCTGTTCGCAGTGTGGCTATTAAGTTTGATTGTACATTCGCTTGGTTCCTAGCCATTCGGATCCTTGCTGTGTATGTTGGCTTCAGTAGATTTAGATTCACTATTTGGAGTAGGATGCACCTAGAAGAAATCTATCGATCTTGGTAGAAAAGAAGAAGTCCTATGCGATTTACGAGACTGAGTTCAGAAAGTCTTTGGCCAAAGCAAGTATGAATACTAAAAAAGAGTTTTCATATGATTCACAAAAGAACTCGAGTCGAGCCAATCTAGCATATGACTGATGATCAATACATGAATTATAATGTTAGAAGTATTAAATATTATATTATTTAATTTTTATTAGTGAGTATTTATTGCTTCTTAATCTCTTTGGCAGGTAATTGGGAGATTGAGTCCAAATCCAAGTAATGCTCAAAATCAAGCCTAACTCAAGTTCAAAATAAAATTCAAAAAAAAGCCCAAAATGATGGAAGGCCCAAAATCTGTTCACGTCGCCCACACAATGTACAGAAGCTTTGGTTGGTTGCATGGTCTACATAAGAAAGAGTCCATAACACATGAAGTTTGAGAAGGGAATGATTTAAAAAGTCAACAAGTTTTCATGTACTATCTAGGTGATTTAAAGTTTAAAAAATAGGGACCTACATGGGAACATCAAAAGAAGAAAGAAGTTGGCTGGGCCTGGTGTGTGGTCACTAAAGCATTCAAAGGGTATGCGGGACCCAGCAATTTGAATGCATAGAGATGGACATGCATTGGCAAGAAGGCACACAAACAGCGAGCGTGGTTTAAATTTATCCGTGGAAGCTCTCGTAGAAAGTGGAACGACTAAACAGAAGATAAAATCTATGAAACAGACACGGAAGGACGCACAGAAAAGAAGATAAGAAGAGGCTATTGGGATGCGAAACAAATACGGCTTGAACGCATAAAATGAAGTCTATAAAAAAAAAATTGCATAAGACATTGGGGGACCTTTTGGCACCTTCACCATCCTTCTCCACACCAAAACCCATTTCTCCCTAGCACCATCATCTTTCCTTGTGCTGCCATCAAATATTTTTCAGCTGTTGTCCAGGAGTCTCCTCAGCATCAGGATGTCAGTGAGCAAGTGTTCCATGGAAGGCTTAATTTCTCCAACTCGGAAAGATGATGAAATCGATAACACAAATTTATTTTTTTTTTTTATATTTATTTTTCATGTAATGAAATAAAGAATTATTTTATGCTTCATGCTTATTTGATATTCTTTCTTCTTCCTTTAGAGGTTTGGATTCAGCGTGCACAACCTATACTCTTCACAGACATGCCATGATCTACAGGTACGGTGCGTACTTAGGAGAGATAAATTATTGTATTTCTAATTCAAATCTCTAATTTGTAGTTGAGATAAGATAATCTATACTCTGGATGGATAAGCCATAATCCAAGGGTATGGTTCATGCCTATTCGAAGTAAATTACACTACATCTCAATTATAAATCTCATCATTGCTACATAAAAGTAAAAGAAAATAAAATTTATTTTGCATGGTAGATTCTGAATTTTCAAGGCTTCTTTCCTATTTGATTTTCTTTCATGAATTAAATTAAAATTATTATTTTCTTAATTTAATTAAAATTGATCCTCTCTTTCTCTTCTATTAATTATTAAATAATTATCCGAGATCTCTGTGGATACGATCCCGATTCATCTTAGCTATGTAGTAAGTTAGAATTGAGTTTATTTTTGATGCCTTGACAACGCACACCAAATTTTTGACGCCGTGGCCAGGGATACTTGGCATAGTTGTTTAAAAAACAAAATAGATCACTTTCATTCTTTTCATCAATCTTGATTGTCCTGACATAAGGTTGCCCTGGTGTAACTGAAAGTTACGTTGAATGGTTGTCCTAGGCCATGAAAAGGTTGAATTAACTTAGAAATTTTTGTTTGATTTATTTTCTACCTTTTATTCATAGTTTAATCTATATTTAGTGCTGTCTAACTTAATCAAATTTATATTTATGCAAAATTTAGAAATTTTATACTGACACCTCATAAATTATTTAGAAAATTAGAGACCTAATCATAAAATCTAAAAAAAAATAAATTAATTTAATTTAATCTTGACTGCATGCTAATTATAACTTTGGACACTTTGATTTGTTGCATTGCATGGTCATAATATATCTTAAGGGCTAACCCATTAATCAGATAAGGTGGAGATTTCATCATCCCTCCATTGTCCAAAAATCACAATCCATCATTCTGTATTAACCTAAGCCTTAATTTTAAAATCAATTAGACGTTAGCTCTAATGTGCTTGAGCTCATCAGGACAAGGCACCCGAAAGAGTTAGATCGGGTTAGGATTGGCTAGTTGACTGGTGTCTAGAAAAGGAATTCAAGGATAAGAGCTCGAAGAAAGGTGATTTTCTAATTAGGTCCATCGTGAAAGCACAGGGAGCCTCCCACCAATTTTATCCTTATCTGGCCAGTTAGCTAGTTGGTTTCTGACTTGGAGGGCTCCAAGGTGACCTTGAAAGTTAGGAGCTGTCTAAATTTAAGCTAACTTGGGATAGAAGTAATTTGTTTGAGTAAGTGTGTGAAAAAAAAAATTAACTTAGATTAAGAAGTCTTAGGCTTTTCTCTTTAGACCTCTTTTCTCACTTTCAAAAAAAAAATTGAGATTTTCTGTGTTTGCTCTAAAAGTATAACTGTGGAGGTGTATGCTTGGTCGTAGATCATTACGATCAGAAATTCAACTGTTAGATCCTAAAATAGAATGAACTCTTACAACCATTAGAGCCAACTGAAAGAGAATCATGGACTACAATTACGAGACTGATCCACCATGACAGTTGAAGGAGTACTTCACTCCTTCAACATACACCTACTCTCCCTGTATACAAGTACCCCCTGTTGAGGTAGTCCAATATGAAATCAAGTCTAGCGTGATTCAGATGCTATCGTCTTTTTATGGACTTGTGAATGAAGACCCTTACAAACATCTAGATGAATGTTTTGAAATCTATTCAACAGTTAAAATCCAAAATTTCTCTGATGATGCTCTCAGACTCAAGTTGTTCCCATTTTCCCTAAAAGATAAGGCTAAGTATTGGTTGAACTCTTTAGACACTGTAACAATTTCAACCTGGGACCAACTTCAAAAGAAATTCCTAAAGAAATACTTTCCTATAGAAAAAACTAATCAAATTAGAAAAGCCATCACAAGTTTTTCCAAGATGGATGGTGAGATGTTCCATGAAACATGAGAGAGATTAAAAGAATTAATTACAAAATGTTCCACCATGCCATACCTAAATGGCAATTAGTCCAGTGCTTCTATGACGGTTTGTCAGAAAAACACCAACAAATGGTTGACTCTTCTTATGGTGGGACATTCATGCTCAAAAATGAACATGAAGCTTGGCAGCTCTTCGAAACATTAAGCGAGAATTCATTACATCACATGTCAGCTACCCGTAGAGACCCTCCCATGGTTGGACCAAAATGAGGTGGAATATATGAGTTAGGTAGTTCTGTAGATATCTATAGTAAGGTAGATGAACTATCTCAAAAACTTGACCGACTACTACAAGTCGGGCACACCTCTTCCCTATCCGCACAATCACAAGATGTTTGTATAATCTGTTCAAGTCCAACACATTCGATAGGTGATTGTCCAGCTGCATATCAATTTCCTGAGCTTATTCAAGAGCAAGCCCACCAAGCTCAAACCCGAATGGCTCCTAGATCAGGAAATGATCCATACTCAAATACTTATAATCCAGGCTAGCGGAATCATCCGAATTTTTCTTGAAGATCACAATCTATAGCCAATCCAGCATCACTTAGGCCTAATCACCAATAGACAGTTTAGAAACATGTCATACTTTCAATACCCGAATGCCCCACAATCCCAAACCCCTCTTAGCAATCATAGTTCTGCCTTTAAGGAGAAAGTGTTGCAAGTATTAAAAGGGCTCGAGATGAACACCCAGCTTCTTCACTCCCACACTCAATCAATCACCAAGCTAGAGACCCAGATAGGTCAACTAGCTATTGCTTTTAGTAGAAGGGAGGAAGAAAAACTTTCAAGCCAGCCCATTAGCAATCCTAAAGGGTAGTATATGGCTGAGAGCTCCACTGGCTCTGAAACTTATCCCGAACATGCAAAATCTACAATGAACCTTAGAAGTGGGAAAATCTTAAGCCAGCCAATCTTAAACCAGCTAGAAAAAAATCAACAACTAGAACAAGTAGTACCAACCAAGCTAGAAAAGAACAACATTGAGGAGAGAAAGGAACAAATTACACCAGCACCCACACTTAAAGCTCCATTTCCAAATGCTCTAGAATCTCTTCTACCTCTCGACAAGAAGGGCATTAAGATGAATGAAATGTTGAAACTTTTTAAACAAGTTCAAATTAACCTTCCCCTTCTTGATGCAATCAAACAAATCCCAGCTTATGCTAAATTTCTCAAAGACTCGTGCACACAAAAGTGTAGATCTAAAGCACAAACACCAAAGAAAGTCCATCTTACTGAGCAAGCTAGCTCAATTTTTCAGCACACCACCCCACCTAAACTCAAAGATCCAAGTACCCCAAGTATATCCTATGTCATAGGAGACCTCACGATTAAGAAGGCATTATTAGATTTAGGTGCAAGTGTCAATCTTCTCTCGAACTTTGTATATGATCTATTTGGATTTGAAGAGTAAAACCCATGACGGTGATCTTACAACTAGCAGACCGATCCATTAAGATACCCCATGGAATGTTGGAAAATGTGTTGGTAAAAGTGGATGAGTTTTACTTTCCTATAGACTTTTTGATGTTGGATATGGAATCTAGTAGCAATCCTAGCCAAATTTCTATCATCTTAGGACGACCCTTCCTGGCCCCAGCCAATGCTTGCATCAACTATAGGACAGGAGTTATGGACGTATCATTTAGGAATAAAAAGCTAAGGTTGAACATATTTAATGCTTCTCAGGGACCATCAACCTATGACTGTAATGAAGTCGATGTGCTAGAGGAAATTATAGAAGAAACTACCCCTACCATGCTCATGCAAGACCCTTTACATGTTGGGAATAGTATTCCAAAGCCAATCGTCAGCCTGTTAACGATTGTGCTCTTTCTTGTATTAGTATATGAATTATAAATAATAAAAGTTATTTTGATATTTTTTATCATAAATTGTTTCATCTTCTAATGAACTCCTGTGTTGTGGTGAAGTCCTTAGGACTATTTAGACTTGATAAAGGAGGATTTGTCGTTTAGTCCTTAAACCTGTTCGCGACCAAATGATACGTTGTTACCAAGGACAATAACGTTTATCAAGCATAGGTCGTTGTGTGCCATATGGGTTGGTTAGCCTCTTAACCAAGGAGTGTGAAGACAGTGGTATGGCATATAGGTGAGATGTAAGGGTACATCTGCACTGAACGTGACCGACTCCAGAGCTTTTTCTATTGTCAAGATTTGCTCCGATGGGATATGGGTATAACTGTCCCTCCGACCAGAGACCGCCACGGTGACTTGCAAGCAACTCACTGCACTTAGGCACTGGACTACCTAAATTTCTAATTCAGTGATGGAAGGCTGCTGGATATAGTCAAGTACTTGACTTATCGGTGCGTGTGTCAAGATGGGATTGATCACTCTAGTTTAGGAGTTGTGTACAGTCATATTTTAATTTAGCAAAACCTTGACCAGGGTAGTCCTAGTGAGGAGTCACAGGACTATTTGAGTTGAACACGATTCGGATGATCTAATCAGGGTTGACAGTTTAACCCTGAGTCGTTCTATACACAGGGGTCAAAAGGGATGAATTATACAGTAACCATATTCGCATAGGTTCTGAGTGTTGCGATTGTGACTATTTGATCTATCCAGACGTCGGGTACCATTGCTAGATGGTCACTTCGATTAGTACAGAAATTGGTTCCTGTGCTATCGGCTTAGGTTCGAACCTGCGGGGTCACACACATTAGAGGTTCCTATCTGATCTGATGGCTGGTGAAGAGTCCCACTGGACTGGGATTCTTTGACCAAGAGTCCTAATGCTTGGAGACTCTGAGTCTTACATGTCTGGAACTCTGTGATCTAGAATCAAGATTCTCTGATCATGAGTTCCACACATTTCGGATACCAGGGTCAAGAGTCCCACTGGTTTGGGACTCTTCGATCAAGGTTTCATATCGATGGACTTTGATGCCCGATTGCCCATCGGATTTTAACTCAGTATTTATGAGAGATTTAATTAGTAATTTGATCACTAATTAACTCAATTTGATTGAGTAATTAATTTTTGGATCAAGTCCAATTGAATTAGATTCAGTTGGGTTTGACCCGATTAGATTAAGAGTTGACCTAATCGCCAAGGTGGTTTGGTCCCTGATCTGATCAAGGGTTGGGCTTAGTCAATTCCTGATTTGATTAGGATTTTATTGAGCCTAATTAAGTCTAATTGTGTTGGATTTAATTTAGTCTAATTATGCCTAACCTATTTTAATAAGGTTGGTTCAATTAGGTTTGAAACCACCTTTGACTTATCTCCCTGCGCCACCTCACCTCACCTGCGCCTATTTAAATTCATGAGAAACAAGTTCTCATGAATTTTTTCCCATGTAGAAGCCTTCCCACATCCCTCCCTTATGTTCCATTTGGGTGGATAAAGATTGGTTGGTTGGCCATTCAAATTCAAATGATGTTTGAATTTGAATGGGCAACTAACCCATGCGCCACCTTATCTATTTGTGCGCCCCTTGCTCTACACGAGAAAATATTTCTCGTATAGACTCTCCATGCACAAAGAGCCCACACCCCTCTCTTCTCTCATCTTAAGTGGATAAGGATAGGTTGGTTGGCATTTGAATTCAAATTCGATTTGAATTCAAGTGAGCAACCACCTAGCTTTATCCTCTCATGCGGTGAAGATGCGGTAAAGACGCGGTCTTGCACTATTTTAAAAAGGAAAGAGAAGATGGGGCGTGTAGATGACTTTCTTAGAGAGAAAGGGTGGCATGAGAAAGGGCCTCTGCATGAGAAAAGAAAAGAAAAAAAGAGAAAAGAAAAGAAGAGAGAAAGGGCGCAGGGTCATCTGTGAGTACCCTAGGGTTTCTGCCTAGGGTTCGAAAAGTGAGAAGGTGAGCTACGAGTGTCGTGAGCCCACCAAACTTTAAAGAGAGCTTCATCAACCTCTCAAGCATCTTTGCTGATGATTTAGAGTATCTGAGGAGTCGACAGACATCGATCGAAGGAGTTCGATCAGCATCGGCCGTTGAAAGGGTTCTGCAACGAACTAGCATTCGGGAGGAGCCGATCAGACCGAGAGCTTCGTGTGGATGATCCACGGAGGCCAGACATACTGTGTAGCTGCATTACGATGATCAAATCATCCTGATGGTGATCAGACTGCGGCGATCAACTACCTGCACGAAGGTAATGTGTTTTGAACACATAACAGTAAAATATTTACTGTAGAATTCAAAATTTAAAATTTAAATGCATGCCATATATATCATATTTAGATCCTTATGTAGGGTTAATATATGTTAATTAATTAGATTAATTAATAATTTTTGCTGCAAAATTATAATTTTGAAAAAATGTAAAAATTATCGTTTTACCCCTGCACTGAAATTTTTTTCACAAATGGTATCAGAGCAGGTTCTAAAATATGATATACATTTGCATGCATATATTAAGTAGTAATCTAAAAGTTTAAATTTAAAATTTGAATTTGAAATTTGAAATTCAAATTTTGAATTTTGAATTTTGAAATTTGAAATTCAAAATTCAAAATTCAAAAATTTAAAATTTAAAATTTATTTGAAATTTTAAATTTGAAATTCAAAATTTAAAACTCAAAATTTAAATTTTAAAATTTAAAATTTTGAAATTTAAAATTTATTTGAAATTTGAAATTCAAAATTTAAAATTTAAAATTTAAAATTTAAATTTTGAAATTGATATATTTAGATATACTTGATCCAAGTAGCAAGTAGTCTAATTGGGTTGGTTGCCATGGTCGTCCGGTCATAGGAGAAAAGTAGGGTTTAAAGGCCCTCTCCTCCCATTCGATAGGGTTCTCCTATGGCGGTAGGAGTGTCGAGCGATTATATCCCATGCAGATGAAGTAGCGAAATGACTTAATTGTAAAGGTTCAATTATAAAATTTATCATGAATGTATTAGATTAGATCTAAAGGAATATTCATGATTTATTTTGATTGAGTTATTTTCAGTTATGTAATCAGTAATAGGATTGCTGTTTATGAAATGTGCTAATCCATTTGTGAAATGAGTCAACACATTTGGTGAACAGAAAATAAAACCTTTCAAATTTGAAAATTATTTTCGAAATGCCAAACCCTGACCCATCAGTCCTAATACTTAATTAAAAGAATTAAGTGTTGTCTAGTTGGTCTAGAATTATGAAGTAAGATCTAAGACAATTGCATAAACTTGTGGGTCAATGGGTTAGATGGATTAGGTCCATAATTAGGTTAGACCTAAGGTTAGCTTAAAGAAATGGACTAAATTAGAGTAATTGATCAAATCTAATCAAAAATTGAATTAGATTAGGTCAAGGACACTCTAGACTCAACTCCAATAGTTGTAGTTGAATGGATCCATGTCTTTAACTAGACCAAGATGGACTTAATTCAAGGCTACGCGGTGAAACCCTATTTACTAAGTTGATCAAATTAAAACTAATGAACCGGTTGGTGTCTAAGGTAAGTTCGGCAGTCTGACCAGTGATTTTTAACTGGGAGCTACTCGCATTGATTCGATCTCTGACGAGTTAATGGCATATCCCTTCCACTGATCTCACTTACCTGGCCAACCTGGTGAGTTAGGTTTTGATTAGATCACTTGGTGATTAGGGCTCACCCATATCATTAGGTAAATCAGTGTGACTGATTTAGGTGCTCCTAATGTCGGCTTTAATTAAATCTTTTTTAATCTGACTTGGTGAAATCAGTGGGAGGATTGAAATTGGCTGGTTAATTTTTTCTCTTCTATCCTTTAATAAAATCCTCAAAAATTATTAGATCCCTAAAAATGATTATGTTATATGATAACTAAGTCATAGCCTCCCATTAAGTGAGTGATAATGAGTCCATTAGTTTAATAATCACTAAAGGCCCAAAGGCCTGGTGCTTATTGACTAATGGAATTATCATTCATAATATGATAATTTGGTTGAGTCTTTCTGATGGTGGTCAGGTTGGCTGGCCAAAGTCGGGCCTGATCATTTATTGATCCGATTCACTAAATCAAGTCATGTTAATAGTTGGACCTAACCAAATCTTTTCAGTAGAGGCCAAAGCCTACTGATTAAGTTCTGGGGCAAAATTAATTACTAGAAGTTGTTTAGAGAAACAACTGGTTATGAACCTACCCATAGATGCACATGGGTTGACCAACCAAAGTTGGGCTCATGTGTGGTCTGTGTAGATTCTAGTACCCACTAAGGAATTAAAATAATTCTTTGAATTGGAGGTTGAGGCTATCAGTTCGTAAAAATACTGGGAGAAACTTTAGACTAAAGTCCAAGTCTTTAGTATTAATAATTTATATACTAATAAAGGTCTGATTTTTCTTTATGCACCTATGGCCACTATCCTATCGCTCCGATCATTATTAGATAATGACAAGCTCATGGGACCTAATTTCGATAGCTGGTATCGAAAATTAAAAATTATCCTTGAGCATGAGTGGATCCTTTATGTAGTAATGGATCCGACACCTGAGGAGCCAGCCTCGAACGCTAGAGGAATGGTTCGAGACACTTACCAGAAGTGGCTCAATGATCGCACCACCGTTCGGTGCATAATGCTGACGGCAATGAATGATGAGTTCAGCCACAGGTTCGAGAACGCCCAGCCACATGAGATGCTTCAAATGTTGAATGACTCCTTTGGCACGCCTGACGACATTGAAAGGCACAAAACTAGTTGTGCCATTTTCAATGCTCGGACGAGGGATGGAGCCTTAGTCACCGATCATGTACTGTACATGATCGAAATGATTGAGCGCCTAAGTAAACTGGGCTTTCCCTTGCACGAGCAGCTCGGTAAGGATACGATTCTTAATTCTTTGCCCAAGTCCTTCCTCCCTTTCCTTACTCATTTTCGGATGACAAAGCCTGCAGTGAACTACCACGGCTTGTTGGGATTGCTGCAGAACTTTGAGAAGGACCACCAGCTCCATAAGGAGTCGGTGAATGTTGTGGGAGGGTCTTCTTCTGGTCGTCGACTATTTAAGAAAGGAAAGAAGAACAAGAAGAAGAAGAATAAAAAGGTGTAGCCACATGCAGGGACGTCTGCACAGGGTTAGATCAAGAAGCGCAAGCCCGACTTGAGCCAGACGGAGTGCTTCTTTTGCAAGAAGCAGGGGCACTGGAAGAGGAACTGTCCTCTATACATTGCCTCCCTGGATCCAAACAGGTCGAAGAAGAAGCAAGGTAATTATATGATAACACCTTGCAACTTTTCTATTTGTGATACTACTGCCTGGGTATTGGATACCGAAAGCCCTTATCATATCTGTAATTCGATACAGGGTCTGCAGATTAGTAGGAGATTTGATGAAGGCGAGAGGTTCCTGAACGTTGGAGATGGAAGCAAAGTTTCAGTTCTAGCTTTAGAAATCATGAACCTTGTA
Source organism: Elaeis guineensis (assembly GCF_000442705.2). Taxonomy (NCBI): domain Eukaryota; kingdom Viridiplantae; phylum Streptophyta; class Magnoliopsida; order Arecales; family Arecaceae; genus Elaeis; species Elaeis guineensis. Next base: position 50,992,246 of record NC_025997.2, read on the forward strand.
ATCAACTCTCGTAATGTAATTCTGAGTGAATGTCACTATTGTCCAAGTTTTTTATTAAATATTATTTCTGTAGGCCTTTTGATCATGTACAGTTATGAATTTTTAATAAAAAAAATATTTGCAATATCATTTTGAATGGTGTTACAATATTTATTGGACAACTAAATAATGAATATTACTTACTATCACAGCCTGTTAATATGGTTCAAACCTCTGGTAAATGCCCTAGAATGGATAATATGTGAGAAGCCTACCTTTGGCACTGTAGGCTAGGTCATATCAATAAGAATAGGATTGTTGCTCCTAGATTGATTTTGATGATTACAAAGCAGATTGAAGGGATACAAATAATTTTAAATTGAAAAAGTCCTTATGCTCTTCAAGGGCAAAATCATAATTTTGCCAAAATCCTGATTTGACAGTACCATTTGGTAGAACAAATGATTTGAAATCTATTGATGAAAATTTCATTATTTTTGGACTTATATTTTTGAAGTTATGAAGGTTTGAAGTGCATGAGTCGACTCATGAGTCAACTCATGACACCATGAGCTAATTGGCATGCAAAAATTACCCATGGCACGTTGGATTTTTGGCTTGGCACGACCTGTGAGTCGACTCATGAGTTGACCCACAAGGCATGAGTCGACTCATGAGTCGACCTCTTCTGATTTAAGCCAAAAAATCCCAGAAATCAAATCTCTGATCTTTGCAACAGAGGTCGACTCATGAGTCGACCCCTGAAGCATGAGTCGACTCATGAGTCGACCCCTGCGATGGAAAATATCCGCAACGACTAGTTTTTTGCCCATTTTAATTGCCTTTTATGCTTCCTAAAAATGCTCTAACGGCTCTTTATCTGCCTAATATGTTTTCTCTTATTTCTTATTGCTATAAAAAGTTTCAAATGGTGAAAAGAAATTGCAGATCAAATATATATAAAAAGAGGATCGAGAGACACAAAAGAAATACATTTTTGAGAGGATCCAAAATACAAGAGGTGATCAACGAGATACTCTAGAGAAAAAGAAAAGAGGATCCAAAATCTACACGAGAGAGATAAGTGATCCACAATATACACGAGAGATTGTGAAAGAGATTCAAGAGCATTCAAAGAAAGGATTTCTCACGCCTATTGTTCAACCTTGATCAAGAGATCTTTCAAAGCCTTCAAGAAGTCTTCAATCAAAGATCATCTTCTTCTCAAGCATTCATTCAAGCGTTCATCCACCTTGAGAAAATCCAAAAGGGGATACTTCATTTGAGTAAAGTGTTTTTATTGTTATATTTGCTCATTTAAGGAGCTGTTATTGTATTAATTTGTGCTCTAAGCTATTTTACTCTTTGTGAGTATTTGTTCTTATTTTTGGAGGATTTTCAAAACAAGGGAAGGTTGATCCGAACCTGAAATCGGAGTGTTTTGGGTTGACTTGTATCCGAGAAATAAGTAGACTAGCTTGGGATAGCTAGTGTCGGAGTTTTCGACGTTTGTATTCGGGTTGAATACAAGTATAGTGGATTAGAATTCCCAAGTAGGAGCTTGGGGAGTGGATGTAGGTGCAAGGTTGGCACCGAACCACTATAAATCCTTGTGTTTGTGGTGTGCTTTATTGTTTCGCTTTATTTCTTTATTATATTCTTGCATCCTTGCTTTAGGTAATTTCATCTTGATATAAAGACCTTCTTCTCATTCATCAAGTTTTAACAAATACTGTTCATAAGTAATCAGTTGAGCTTAAAATTTTTAGAAACCCAATTCACCCCCCCTCTTGGGTTGCATAGCTGGGCAACAAGTGGTATCAGAGCCCGGTGCTCTAGCCCTTCTTTGATCTAACAATCAAAGAGCCAAAGATCTATGGCAACCCATGTCGGTACTTTACTAGCCGAGGGGCAATCTACAAACCGACCTCCACTTTTCAATGGGTCTAATTATACCTATTGGAAAGCTCGGATGAAGATATTCATATAAGCACTCGACTATGATATGTGGAGTATCATAGTGAACGGTCCTCACATACTTACCAAGATTATAGATGGTGAGGAGTCAACCAAACCCGAGAAAGAATGGGATGAGGTTGATAAGAAATTGGCACAATTAAATGCTAAAGCTATGATGTTCTTTATTGTGCACTAGATGCAAATGAATTTAATCGCATTTCTACTTGTGCATCTGCTAAAGAAATATGGGATAGGTTAGAAGTAACCCATGAAGGAACAAGTCAAGTAAAAGAGTCTAAAATAAACATGCTTGTACATAAATATGAATTGTTTAAAATAGAGCATGATGAGTCCATAACTGCTATGTTTACTCGTTTTACTGATATAATTAATGGTTTGAAGAGTCTTGGCAAATCTTATACTAACAGTGAACTAGTAAGGAAGATTCTCAGGTCATTGCCAAGAACTTGGGAAGCCAAGGTGACTGCCATCCAAGAAGCAAAGGACTTGAACACTTTACCTCTAGAAGAGCTTTTTGGATCCTTGATGACTCATGAACTTAACATGAAGCAACATCAAGAGGATGAAGTCAAAAAGAAAAGAACCATTGCCCTTAAATCCACAGCTTCGCCTGATTATGAAACGGATGACACTGAAGATGAAGAACAGGATGAAGAAATGGCACTCATCACCCGGAGATTCAAGAAGTTCCTAAGAAAAAGGAAACTGGGGATGAGAAAGAAGTTCACAAAAGGAGAACAAACCAAAGAGAAAGAGAAATATCAACCCCTTATATGCTACGAGTGCAAGAAGCCAGGACATTTCAGATCCGAATGTCCACAACTGAAGAAAGGTCCAAAAAGGTTCAAAAAGAAAGCAATGATGGCGACTTGGAGTGCGAGTGATGACTCAAGCTCCGATGAGGAAATCTCAACAGAACAAGCCAACCTGTGCCTGATGGCACACGAAGATGAGGTAACTTCTGAATCCACTAGTGAATTTACTTTTGAAGAATTGCATGAAGCATTCTATGATTTAATAGATGAATTAAAGAAACTAGGGATGAAAAATTAAGAACTGAAATTGGAAAATCAGTCCTTAGTGAAACAAGCTGAAAACCTTTCAAATGAAAAATCCACCTTGATTCAAGAAAATCAAAGCTTAAAGAATGAAATTAACAAGCTGAAATCTATAGTAGATAAGTTCACCTTAAGTTCAAACAGACTAAATATGATCCTTGATAATCAAAAAGCTGTATATGATAAGGCTGGACTTGGATATAATCCCTTGAAGAAACAAAAATTTTTGAAGAATATTTATGTAAATTATTCAAGTAACAAGTCTGCAAATTTTACTTGTTTCAAATGCGGTAGAATAGGACATAAATCATACACATGCCTCAAATCTGCAAACACAACTATAAAAAAAATATGGGTTCCAAAAGGAACCATTCTGACTAACCTAAAAGGACCCAAGAAAGCTTGGGTACCTAAGACAGAAACTTGACCTTTGCTTGCAGGTGTGTCTAGCATCCCAAGGAGGAAACAGGAAATAGTATCTTGACAGTGGATGCTCGAGACACATGACTGGTGATGAATCACAATTCATCACGCTTGATGCTAAGGATGAAGGGATGGTCACCTTTGGAGATAATGGCAAAGGAAAGATCATCGGGATAGGTAACATTGGTATCACTCCCTCCAAATACATTGAGAATGTTTTATTAGTTAAAGGTTTAAAGCATAACTTACTTAGCATTAGTCAATTCTGTGATAAAGGATATAAAGTAGTTTTTGAATCATCTGTTTGCATTGTGACTAGTCCTATTAACGATGGCATCAAATTTATAGGACATAGGTATGGCAATGTTTATATGGTAGATTTGAATGAATTAGCCAAATTAGACATGCAATGCCTAATATCCTTGAATGCTAAAATTAATGAGACTAGTTGGCTGTGGCATCGTGACTTGCACATATTAGCATGCATTCTCTTTCAAAATTAATTAAAAAGAAATTAGTTCTTGGTTTGCCAAAATTGAATTTTGAAAAGGATAGAATTTGTGATGCATGCCAACTAGGTAAACAAACTAGAGTTTCATTTAAATCCAAAAATACTGTTTCAACTTCTAGACCTTTAGAGCTCTTACATATTGACTTATTTGGACCAACTAGAACCACTAGTCTAGGAGGAAAACGATATGGCTTTGTAATTATAGATGATTACTCTCGTTTTACTTGGGTTTTCTTCTTGGCACACAAAAATGAAACTTTTCATATTTTCACTAAATTTCATCGAAAAGTCACTAATGAAAAAGGGTTTACAATTCAAAATATTAGAAGTGATCATGGAACTGAATTTGAAAATCAAGATTTTGAAAATTTTTGTGATGAAAATGGAATTGGCCATAACTTCTCTGCTCCTAGGACACCCCAACAGAATGGGGTAGTTGAAAGGAAAAACAGAACCTTAGAAGAAATGGCCCGTACCATGCTTTGTGAAAGCAACCTTCCAAGATATTTTTGGGCGGAAGCAATTAACACAGCATGTTACATTTTAAATCGTGCATTGATTAGACAATTTTTAAAGAAAACCCCCTATGAACTTTGGAAAGGAAGAAAACCAAATATTGCATATTTTCATGTCTTTGGTTGCCGATGTTTTGTATTAAATAATGGCAAAGAAAAACTTGGTAAACTTGATGCAAAATCAGATGAAGCAATTTTTTTAGGTTACTCCTCCACTAGTAAAACATTTAGAGTTTTCAACAAAAGAACTTTAGTAGTTGAGGAGTCCATACATGTTGTTTTTGATGAATCTAATGATCTTCCTTCAAGGAAGAATGAGAGTGTTGATGATGCAGATCCACTAATAGAAGGTTTGAAGGAGATCACTCTGAAAGATTCAGCAACTCCAGAAGACAAGGATCAAGAAGACAAACAAGATGAGAGAAGTGAAGAAATTCAAGAACAACCTCAAGGTACAAATGACCTACCCAAGGAATGGAGGTATGTTCACAACCACCCTAAGGAATTAATTATTGGTAATCCTATGCATGGGGTAAAAACCCGTTCTTCACTTAGAGATGTAGTTAATCATTGTGCTTTTGTATCTCATATTGAACCTAAAACTTTTGAAGAAGCTGAAAATGATCATAATTGGATTAATGCAATGCAAGAGGAACTTAATCAATTTGAAAGAAATAATGTTTGGACCTTAGTATCAAGACCTAAAAATTATTCAATAATTGGTACAAAATGGGTCTTTAGAAACAAATTAGATGAGCATGGAAATGTAATTAGAAATAAAGCAAGACTGGTTGCTAAGGGATATAATCAAGAAGAAGAAATTGATTTTGATGAAACCTTTGCACCTGTTGCTAGATTAGAAGCTATTAGACTTCTACTTGCATATGCTTGCTTTATGAAATTCAAGTTATTTCAAATGGATGTTAAAAGTATATTTTTAAATGGATATATTGCTGAAGAAGTATATGTAGAACAACCCCCTAGATTTGAAAATCATGCTTTTCCTAATCATGTCTTTAGATTAAATAAAGCTTTATATGGATTAAAACAAGCACCTAGAGCATGGTATGAAAGGCTAAGCAAATTTCTACTAAATAATGGTTTTACAAGAGGTAATGTAGATACAACCCTATTTATTAAAAGAAATCAAAATGATATGCTAATTATACAAATTTATGTTGATGACATAATTTTTGGGTCTACTAATGAATCCCTTTGTCAAGACTTTGCTAAGCTTATGCAGGGAGAGTTCGAGATGAGCATGATGGGAGAACTCACCTTCTTCCTCGGACTTCAAATCAAACAATCAAAAGAGGGAATCTACATCACCCAAAGCAAGTACACCAAGGAACTACTCAAAAGATTTGGAATGGAGAACTGCAAACCAATTGGCACACCAATGAGTCCCTCAAGTAAGCTTGACAAGGATGATGAAGGTAAATGTGTAGACTTAAAATACTATAGAGGTATGATTGGCTCATTATTATATTTAACTGCAAGTAGGCCTGATATCATGTTTAGTGTTTGTTTATGTGCTAGATATCAATCTAATCCTAAAGAATCTCATTTGAATGCTGTTAAAAGAATCCTTAGATACTTAAATGGTACTCAAACTCTAGGGTTATGGTACTCTAAGGACTCACAAATTAATTTATTAGGATATTCAGATGCTAATTTTGCTGGATGTAAATTAGATAGAAAAAACACAAGTGGAACTTGCCAATTTCTTGGAGTTAACCTAATCTCATGGTTTAGCAAGAAACAAAATTCGATGGCACTGTCTACGGCTGAGGCCGAATACATTGCAGCCGGAAGTTGTTGTGCTCAAATCTTGTGGATTAAGCAACAACTCGAAGACTTTGGAATCAAACTTAATGAAACACCAATAAGATGTGACAACACAAGTGCCATAAATCTATCTAAAAATCCAATTCAACACTCAAGATCCAAACATATTGAAATAAGACATCATTTTATAAGAGAACATGTTCAAAACAAAAATATAATTCTTGAATATGTTTGCACTGAAAATCAATTAGCTGATATCTTTACAAAGGCCCTTAGTGAGGATAGATTCTGTGAAATTAGGAGAAATCTAGGAATTCTAGATCCATATGCCTAAAATTTCTCAATTTCCAAAGAATTGATATCAAAAACTCTTAGAGCTCAATTTTCAACATCTATTCTGGTCCCAAAAGCTCAAATTTATTATTTTAAAAACTTATCTTTGAGCAAAACTTCTTCTCCCAAAATTTCAAATTTTTCTGGAATTTATTCACATTTTTCCTGATTTTCTGAACTTCATGAGTCGACCCCCATGAGTCGACTCAATGGCAAACTTGTAAATCCCACCAACTTCCAACGGGTTCATTGTTTTTATAAGGGACCCTGTTCGTGAGACGACTCATCTTCTCATCATCCTCCTTCCAAAAGCCGTCTTCTCCACTTCCTTTTACTCCAAATCCAAGGATTAATTTCGAGGCAATTCTCCCTCCTCCTCTCCACCAAAAATCGCCACGTTGGAAAGGGATTTCTTGTGCTTTCTCACATTATTTGGTACGGTTGGAACGTGCCCTAGTACTCCACCGATCTTCACAAATCCACTTCTTTTCTCCACCAAAATCCCTCTTTACTCTCTTGTGATCCCTCCTCCACTCAATTCAAGTCTCCTTGCCTGCTACTATATTGAATATGGCTCCAAAGATGAAGCTTCCCCAAAGAAGAAAGTCAATCCGTGAGCCTGAAGAGATTGTCCGAAAGAAAAGGCATGCTCAGTCTTCCACTGCTCCCACTTCAGTATCTGCTCAAGATCCCCCTCAATCCTCCATAAGGCCCAGTAAGAACCCTCTTTCTGATAGAAAAGTAGAAACCGGAAAAAATATAGATTTTTGGTTCTTTGAAGATGAGGGATTTACTTTTGCTACCAAGATTAAAAACCAAGGATGGGGTTTCTATTGCTCCCTTAAGGAAGTCACCTATGTTGACCTAGTTAGAGAATTCTACCAGAACCTACATTATGGAAATGGGTCAGTGACTTCAACAGTCAAGGGGATTGATATTTGCTTGGATTCTAGTATATTGGGAGAAATATTACATTTGCCTAGTGAAGGTTATTCTTATATGGAACTCCCAGTAAAAGAAGAGGGGATCAGAATTATTTTAGGAGAAACTTATTCAGGAAGTTTAAACAAATTGGAAGCAAAGATTTTGTCTATTGAGATGAGGATCCTGCATCAGATGGTAACAAAGCTCTTCTTTCCTAGGAGTGGTAGGCATGATCTACTGTCTGGCAGAGATGTATGTATCATGTTTCATGTCATCACTCAGACCCCCCTGAACCTCCCTGCACTTATGATAGAGGCCATGAGAGAAACTTTGAACAGATCCAAAGCACACTTGCCTTATGGTATGGCCCTTACTAGAGTATTTAGGAGGTTTGGAGTTAGCTGTGAGGGGGAGGCACCTATCAAGCTATCTCATGTGGACACTTTCAACCAACACAGCCTGCACCGAATGGGATTTACAAAGACTGATGGTGGTTGGATCAAGGGCTCTGAAGAAAGAGCTGAGGATAGAGCTGAAACAAGAGCTGAAGACAGAACTGAAGGCAGAGTAGAAGAAGAAGGTGCATCTTCTCCTGTACATGACTTCAGGGCAGCATCACCAGATACCCAGTTCATTCCTGATACAGAGGCTGGCCCTTCAAAGTTTACTAGGATGCCCACACCAGTGTATCAGCCAGAGAGCAGAGCACCTCATTCAGAGTTCAGACTGGCTGACGATCAGATAGAGCATATTTCACAGCGTGTGACTGCCTTGCTATCCAGCCAGTGGAGTAGTACTTCTTTTGCACCGAGAGCTACTTCTTCTGATCAGACCATGACTCCCCACATATCCACTGTATTTCAGATGATATCAGATCAGTCCATCCGGATCCAGCAGCTTGAAGACACAGTCTGGAGATTGACTGGTAGAGTTCTTGACTTGCAGGGGCAAGTCCTTGCTTTGGCCCATCCCCAGCCACAGAAGTCTACTATTGAGGTCACAGACCTCACTGCAGAGGCTGGAAGGCTCAGAGGAGCACTAGAGGGAGGATATGAGTTACTGAGGAGAGAGATCCAAGGATCGAGTGAGCAAGCATCCACTCAGTTCACTGCTCTACTTCAATCTGTTTCCAGAGCATTGAACGTACTTGATTCCATCAGACTCACCCTTTCTGTTCAGTCCTTAGCCTCTCAGCATTCTCAGCCACCCAGTTCTTCTCACCCTCCTGCTCGTGCCAGAGGCAGACGGGGTAGAGGATGTACTTCTGATAGAGATCCATCAGCTTCTCATACCATATCTGATGACTCCGATCCATGACTTTGTCTTGATGATTGCTAGATCCTAGGTGTTAGTATCTTGTTCTAGGATCTGTATCTGGGGGCCATGTATTGACAATTAGCTGTTTGACTTTTATAATATGAACTATGTATTGAAACAATTATGGTTTTAATGGAATCATCTTTTACTTATATTTCTACCTTTTTATAATGATGTTGATCATATTTTGGTTACTTATATTCTCCTTGTTGAAATATTGTCTTCTCTTTGTTGTTTGCTGTTAATAATTGCTGTATTAAGGGGGAGCAAACATCTGTGATTAACTCTAAAGGGGGAGAAATTAAAGAATTTTTCAGAAAAAAGAGAAGTTAACCATGTTTGATGATGTCAAAAAGGGGGAGAAATTATTAAACAAAAATTAAAGAGAAATTTGGTATCAGACAGAAATTAAACAAAAAGCCAGCCATCCATCAAAAGCAAAACCATAAATTATGGGCAATTAAAGAAAAAGCAATCAAAATCACAAATTATGAGAAATTAATGAATTGAAAATTTAAAGAACAATATCAAAAATACACTGCAAGTACAATGCAAATAAGTAACTTTTAAATTACTTCTTTATATATGTTCTGATTTGCATTAAAAATTTAAATATGCTTTGATATACTTCAAAATTACAACTTGCTCTGTTACATCTCTTGAAATTTTATTTACCTTGATACATCATAAGAAATTTAACTTACTCTGATACATCTTAAATTTTTTTTTTAACTTGCTCTGATACATTATAAAACTTACTCTGATACATTATAAAATTTTGCTCTGATACATTATAAAATTTTCTCTGATACATTGTAAAATTTTTCTGATAACTTTGTAAAATTATTTTTCTTGCTCTGATATATTGTAAAATTTATTTTTCTCTTGCTTTGATACATCTTAAACTCAAAATGATCTAATAAAGTTTCCAAATCAACTCTTAAACATGCTTTGGCACACATAATTATTTTTTTTGTATCAAAAAGTAATTAAAGTACATAAGTATTTTTTTGCTCTGATGCTAAAACTAAAATCAAATGAAAATGAAATTTTCAAAATACAACTTAATCTGATAACAAAAATAAGTTTTTCGCTCTAACACCAAAATCACATAATCCAATGAGCATATCATCAAATCCTTAAGCAAATGGACAAATTATTTTTGTAAATGACCATACTCTTTTCAAGCATATACATCTATAATGCATTCTTTTGAAATTAGTGTTTCACATAAATGCTTTTGTTCAAATATTTTGTCATCATCAAAAAGGGGAAGATTGTTGCTCCTAGATTGATTTTGATGATTACAAAGCAGATTGAAGGGATACAAATAATTTTAAATTGAAAAAATCCTTATGCTCTTCAAGGGCAAAATTGTAATTTTGCCAAAATTCTGATTTGACAGTACCATTTGGTAGAATAAATGATTTGAAATCTATTAGTGAAAATTTCATTATTTTTGAACTTATATTTTTGAAGTTATGAAGGTTTGAAGTGCATGAGTCGACTCATGAGTCAACTCATGACACTATGAGCTAATTGGCACGCAAAAATTACCCATGGCATGCTGGATTTTTGGCTTGGCACGACCTGTGAGTCGACTCATGTGTCGACCCACAAGGCATGAGTCGACTCATGAGTCGACCTCTTCTGATTTAAGCCAAAAAATCCCAAAAATCAAATCTCTGATCTTTGCAACAGAGGTCGACTCATGAGTCGACCCCTGAAGCATGAGTCGACTCATGAGTCGACCCCTGCGACGGAAAATATCCGCAACGGCTAGTTTTTTACCCATTTTAATTGCCTTTTATGCTTCCTAAAAATGCTCTAACGGCTCTTTATCTGCCTAATATGTTTTCTCTTGTTTCTTATTGCTATAAAAGGTTTCAAATGGTGAAAAGAAATTGCAGATCAAATATATATAAAAAAAGGATCGAGAGACACAAAAGAAATACATTTTTGAGAGGATCCAAAATACAAGAGGTGATCAACGAGATACTCTAGAGAAAAAGAAAAGAGGATCCAAAATCTACACGAGAGAGATAAGTGATCCACAATATACACGAGAGATTGTGAAAGAGATTCAAGAGCATTCAAAGAAAGGATTTCTCATGCCTATTGTTCAACCTTGATCAAGAGATCTTTCAAAGCCTTCAAGAAGTCTTCAATCAAAGATCATCTTCTTCTCAAGCATTCATTCAAGCGTTCATCCACCTTGAGAAAATTCAAAAGGGGATACTTCATTTGAGTAAAGTATTTTTATTGTTATATTTGCTCATTTAAGGAGTTGTTATTGTATTAATTTATGCTCTAAGCTATTTTACTCTTTGTGAGTATTTATTCTTATTTTTGAAGGATTTTCAAAACAAGGAAAGGTTGATCCGAACCTGAAATCAGAGTGTTTTGGGTTGACTTGTACCCGAGAAACAAGTAGACTAGCTTGGGATAGCTAGTGTCAGAGTTTCTGATGTTTGTATTCGGGTTGAATACAAGTATAGTGGATTAGAATTCCCAAGTAGAAGCTTGGGGAGTGGATGTAGGTGCAAGGTTGGCACCGAACCACTATAAATCCTTGTGTTTGTGGTGTGCTTTATTGTTTCGCTTTATTTCTTTATTATATTCTTGCATCCTTGCTTTAGGTAATTTCATCTTGATATAAAGACCTTCTTCTCATTCATCAAGTTTTAACAAATACTGTTCATAAGTAATCAGTTGAGCTTAAAATTTTTAGAAACCCAATTCACCCCTCCTCTTGGGTTGCATAGCTGGGCAACAAGGATAAACAGGTTGGCTCAAGAAGAAATTCTTGAAGTTGGTGATTGTGAATCACTTCCAACCTGTGAGTCCTGTCTTCTTGGGAAGATGATCAAGTCACCTTTTACTGAAAAAGGTGAGCGATCCAGTAAACTCTTAGGTCTGGTACATTCTGATGTATGTGGACCCATGAGCTCAAGTGCAAGAGGTGGATATATCTACTTCATAACCTTCACAGATGACCTATCGAGATATGGGTATGTCTACTTAATGAAGCATAAGTCAGAGTCATTTGAAATGTTCAAACTATTCCAAAATGAGGTAAAAAAATAAACTGGAAAGTGTATTAAAACTCTTCGATTTGATCGAGGAGCTGATTACCTTTCCAATGAGTTTCTGACATATCTTGGGGAGAATGAGATTCTCTCTCAGTGGACTCCTCTTAGAACACCACAGCATAATGGTGTGTCTGAAAGGAGGAACCGGACCTTGTTGAACATGGTTCGATCCATGATGGAGTTTGCTGGTCTGCCGATCTCCCTTTGGGGATATGCCCTCGAATCAGCTTGTTACCTTCTAAATAGGGTTTCGAATAAGTCTGTAACCAAAATATCATATGAGATATGGATAGGACGTAAGCCAGTACTCTCGTACCTTAGGGTTTGGGGGTGTCCGGCTTATGTTAAACGTTTAATTACGGATAAGCTTGGACCTAGGTCTGACAAGTGTTATTTCATAGGATACCCAAAAGAGACCAAAGGGTATTATTTCTACCTAGCTGATGAGCATAAGGTGTTTGTCAGCCTTGAGGCAATCTTTTTAGAAAAGAAGTTCCTTGGTGAAGGGACTGTTGCCTCTAAGGTCGAATTTGAGAAAGTTCGGCAGGTGAAAAAACCGACACAAGTTGCTGAACCTAAACTGGATTTGGTTAGATTAGATCCGGAGCCTATTGTTCCTGCACTCTTAAGGTGATCTGGTAGAGTACCACGTCAATCGGACAGATACTATGGTTTCTTGGTCTAGGACGGCGATCCTGTCGAACTTGATGAAAACGATGAAGATCCGATCACCTACATGGATGCAATGCAGAGATATGACTCTGAGAAATGGCTAGAGGCCATGAAATTCAAAATGGAGTCCATGAAGGTCAACGATGTGTGGATATTGGTTGACCCATCTGAAGGAGTAAAACCCATAGGGTGTAAGTGGGTCTTCAAGAGAAAGAGAGGCACAGACGGAAAGGTGGAGACCTATAAAGCCCGTCTGGTTGCCAAGAGATATCGTCAACGTTATGGTATAGACTATGACGAGACGTTTGCTCCTATGGCAATGCTCAAATCTATTCGGATTTTGCTTGCGATAGCTGCCCATCTGGACTATGAAATCTGGCAGATGGATGTGAAGACAGCTTTCCTAAACAGAGAGCTGGATGAAGAGGTGTATATGATACAACCTAAAGGGTTCAGATCCACAGATGAGTCTAAGGTGTGCAGGCTACAGAGGTCCATTTATGGACTTAAGCAGGCATCCCGAAGTTAGAACATACGTTTTGATAGGACGATCAAAATTTATGACTTCGTTAAGAACGGAGAAGAGCCCTGTATTTATAAGTGGGCTAATGGTCCAATAGTGATATTTCTTGTATTATATGTGGATGACATTCTCTTAATCAAAAATGATGTCCCTACATTACAAGGAATAAAGATTTGGCTGTCGTCACAGTTCTCCATGAAGGATCTGGGAGAAGCTTCCTACATCCTAGGGATGAGGATCTATAGGGATAGATCTAAAAGGTTGCTTGGCTTATCCCAGTCCACGTACATTGATACTATGCTGAAGTGGTTCAGCATGGAGAATTCTAAAAAAGGCTATCTACCGATAGGCCATGAAATTTTTCTTTCAAAGAGGGTGTTGGGCATAAAATACCTTAGGTCGAAGTTCTTAGCAGGGTCGACCCTCACGAGTCTCTTCCGACTTTCAACAACTGTTGGTGAGCTCCCGTTGCTCCGCCCGGACTCCTATGGGAGCCGGGCTCCATCCATGACTTCTACAGCAAGGAAGACTCCGCCCGGACTCCTACGGGAGCCGGGCTCCGTCCACGGCTTCTACAGCAAGGAAGACTCCGCCCGGACTCCTACGGGAGCCGGGCTCCGTCCATGACTTCTACAGTAAAGAGGACTCCGCCCGGACTCTTACGGGAGCCGGGCTCCGTCCACGACTTCTACAGCAAAGAGGACTCCGCTCGGACTCCTACGGGAGTCGGGCTCTGTCCACGACTTCTACAGCAAGGAAGACTCTGCCCGGACTCCTACGGGAGCCGGGCTCCGTCCACGGCTTCTACAGCAAGGAAAACTCCGCCCGGACTCCTACGGGAGCCGGGCTCCGTCCACGACTTCTACAGTAAGGAAGACTCCGCTCGGACTCCTACGGGAGCCGGGCTCCGTCCACGACTTCTACAGCAAAGAGGACTCCGCCCGGACTCCTACGGGAGCCAGGCTCCATCCACGACTTCTACAGCAAGGAAGACTCCGCCCGAACTCCTACGGGAGCCGGGCTCCGTCCATGGCTTCTACAGCAAGGAAGACTCCGCCCGGACTCCTACGGGAGTCGGGCTCCGTCCACGACTTCTACAGTAAAGAGGACTCCGCCCGGACTCCTACGAGAGTCGAGCTCCGTCCACGACGTCTACAGCAAAGAGGACTCCGCCCGGACTCTTACGGGAGCCAGGCTCCGTCCACAACTTCTACAGCAAGGAAGACTCCGCCCGGACTCCTACGGGAGCCGGGCTCCGTCCACGACTTCTACAGCAAGGAAGACTCCGCCCGGACTCCTACGGGAGCCGGGCTCCATCCACGACTCCTACAGCAAGGAGGACTCTGCCCGGACTCCTACGGGAGCCGGGCTCTGTCCATGACTTCTACAGCAAGGAAGACTCCGCCCGGACTCCTACGGGAGCCGGGCTCCATCCACGACTTCTACAGCAAGGAAGACTCCGTCCGGACTCCTACGGGAGCCGGGCTCCATCCACGGCTTCTACAGCAAGGAAGACTCCGCCCGGACTCCTACGGGAGCCGGGCTCCGTCCACGACTCCTACAGCAAGGAAGACTCCGCCCGGACTCCTACGGGAGCCGGGCTCCGTCCATGACTTCTACGGCAAGGAGGGCTCCGCCCGGACTCCTACGGGAGCCGGGCTCCGCCCATGATTTCTGCAGCAAGGAAGACCCCATCCGGGCTCCTACGGGAGCCGGGCTCTGTCCATGACTTCCGCCGCTGGTAAGCTTCGTCCGGACTCCTACAGGAGTCGGACTTCATTTTTGATTTCGATTGCAGGAAGACTCCGCCCGGACTCCTACGGGAGCCAAACTCCGCCTACGACCCCCAACTGCAAGAAGACTGCGTCCGGACTTTTACGAGAGTCAGACTCCGTCTTCTATCCCGGCTGCGGGAAGACCTCGTCCAAACTCCTACGGGTGCCGGACCTCGCTACCGACTCCAACCGGACTTCAGCCAACAAGTCTGGATCCCCTGACAAGCCACAGTAATGGACACCACTGTTGGAAAATGTGTCCCAAAAAGCCAATCGTCAAGCTGTTGACGGTTGAGCAACCAAGTATTGTAATTGATTTGTTAATAAATAAAATATATTTGACATCTTCATCATAAGCTTTCATCTTCTAATGAACTCCGTTGTTATGATGAAGTCCTTAGGACTATTTAAGTTCGATAAAGAGAGGATTTATCGATTAGTCCTTAAAACTGTTCACGACCAAATGATAAGCTGTTAATAAGGACAACAGCCTCTATCGAGCATAGGTCGCTGTAGGCCATATGGGTTGGTTGTCCTCTTAACCAAGGAGTGTGGAGACACTGGTATGGCATACAGATGAGATGTAAGGGTACATCATCATTGAACGTGACCAACTCCAGAGCATTCTGCTGTCGAGAATGTCTCTGATGGGATATAGGTATAAGTGTCCCTTAGACTTGAGATCGCTTCAGTGACATGCAAGCAACTCACTATGCTTTGGTACTGGACTAACTGAATTTCTAATTCAGGGACAGAAGGCTTCTGGGCACAGTCAAGTACTTGCGAAGTCAGAGTGTGATCGAGATGGGATTGACCACTCCAAGAGTTGGAGAAGAATGAGTCGCTGTATTTCAATTTAGCAAAACCTTGGCCAGGGTAATCCATCAGATGGATTTGATATTTTGAAATACAATGTGGAAAACTTGATCAGAGTTGACAGTTGAACTCTGGGGTGTCCTATGATCATTTTGGTCAAGGAGATGAATTATATGAAAATTATATCCGCATGGGTTCTAAGGATGTTGTTCTACACATTCGATCTATCCGGTCGTCGGGTACCATTGCTAGATGGTCACTTCAATTGGTATAAAAATTTATTCCTATGCTATCGGCTTACGTTCGGACCTATGAGGTCACACACATTAGAGTTCATGATCCGATCGGATGGTTGATCAACGATTGAGAATCGTTCTAGGATTAAATGATCAATACGATTGACATTTAACCCAGTACAAGTGTTGCAGGAGGATCGATTAGCAATTTGATTGCTAATTGGCTTAATTTGATTAAGCCAATGGGCTGAGATTAAGTCTAATTAAATATAATTTAATTATATTTGGTTTGGGCTTGATTGGATCAAGTCCAATTGGTTTATTGGATAAGCCAAGTGCAAGGAAAAACTAGTCCTAGTTCAACTAGGACTTGGGTCAATCTAATTTCTAATTTGATTAAAAAATTAAATCAGATTTAAATCTAATTTAGTCTGATTAAATTGAATTCTTAATTGGGTTAAGACCTACTTTAATTAGGTTGATCTAATTTTAATTTGATTTGGTTTGGGAAACCAAATTAAAACAAGTCATAAGACAGAATCCTAGTAGGAGTAGGATTCCACCTTGCGCCACATAAGCCTTCTCCACGCTCTCTCTCTTATTCAACGCCAATCTCCACTTATTTTGTGTGACAAAAGCCCTCTCTCAGATCTCTCCCACATTCACAAAAGGTCTCCTCTCTTCTTTCTTACATGGAAGGTGGTTTGGATCAAATCAAAAAGGAATAAGTTTGGATTTTGAATTCTATGAGATAGAGTTTTAGAAATCCAAAACTCTTTCAATTTTGCACCGAATTTATCCTTTTTTTTTTTGAAATTTTTGTGGCTTTTAGGATATACATTGTGCACCCTTTGTTGGTAATCCATGCATAAAAATATGGAGGATGTGCTCAAGAGTTGGGCGTCCCTTAACTTGCCATGTTTGGATAAGCCTCGACTAGGTGTTTGACCTAGACAAGGACTCTATCATATCTCTCTATATAAGATGAGTTGCTTCATAAAATTTTAGGAGAAGTCAGAGATTTGAGAGACCTTTGTGCCATCCAAAAATCAGAGAGAAATACCTTTGGGTCATAGAGATATAAAAGATGCAAGTTTGGGTGTCTAGAGAGAAAAACGTGAAGAAGAAGAGTGTCTTCTTCTAGGGTTTTTGTTTTCATATCTTTCCTCCCTCCATCTTGAGTTTCTTGAGAGTGTCTCAGATCTGAAACCCCTCCTTTTACTTTCCATCTTTGGAAGAGTCCAAATCAAGAAGAAGGAGGCACCTGATCAACCATCAAAGAAGGATCAGCGCAGTACTAGCATACTGTGCTGATTTCCTGAAGCAGGACTTCTGATCGAGATTCGTGGGCTCGTGTGGATGACTCCTAGAGGCCGGATGCATGTGCGGCTTGCAACATCATCCTTAAGCCCAGATCAGTGAGGTTAGAGTGTCTAACTTGCAAGGTAATAGATCTGATCTATTGTTTAATACATACATTAGATGTGGTATAAAAACATGTTGATATGATCAACATGTAGTTCATGCTATATTTATATATTTTAATTTCTGATTTAATGCTATGTAATAATCATGTAATAGGATCTTAGATCTAGGGATTCTCTGGTTTTAAAAAATAAATTTTGATTTATTTCAGTCTTCCGCTGTATGATCTTGAAAAAGTTTCAAGATCTAACCCTGAAACTCTAGATCTGGTTTTTACAACCACTGCTCCACTCCTTGCGGCAGACCCTGCGTAGCTCCATTACTCCCTGACAGGCCGTATTAACGGCCACGACTCTGCTCCACTCCCTGCGGCGGATTCTGTGCGAGTCCACCACTCCCTGACGAGTCACGACAGCGGACGCCGTTCGATTCCCCGTAACTGATTCCACGTAGCGAGCCACGACGATAGCCACGATCCCACTCCACTACCCTCTGCAATAAATTCCTCCTAACTCTGGGCAGCCCACTGCCAGACGGTTACAGACACTGCTATCAGTCTGTTGCTCCCTCCGCCTATAAAAGGGGGACCCCAGATACGTTATTCTCTAAGCTCTCATTTTTACCTAAAAACTCTGCTAAAATTTTCGTTCGAGCACTCCATTCTTGTTGAGACAGAAAACTGACTTTAGCGTCGGAGGATCATGCCGAAGCAACCCCACCTCCGGTTTAGACTTCTTTTGCATGTCCCGGTGGCGACCGCGACTCCCTCGACTCCAGCTTCTCCGACGCAAGCGGATTTTTGCACCAACAAGATTGGCGCTAGAAGAAGGGGTGTGTCTTCGCAACATCCTTGTTCTTAAAGGAGTGCTCAACTGGACCGCTTCCGGTCATCTTCTCCAGCACCCACTCCTCTTTTCCCCCACTGGATCCTCGCCCGATGCCTTCTCGCGAAGCATCCGCGCAGCTACCCATGGCCTCCGCAGCCATATCTCGGACCCCGATCTCGCCTCTGGTTTCCCAGGCCTCGCACCCTCTGGCTATGGTCGCCGGCATGGAGTGGCCGGGCGATCGGCCTCCGATGGATTTCGCCAACACCATCTCGGGAGGATCTCGATAGAAAACGACCAACATACCGACTGTATCCCCCAAGCGGCAAAAGACTGAAGAGCCCATAACCTTTACCGAAGAAGACACTCAGGGAGTCCAATTCCCTCGTAACGATGCGGTCGTAGTTTCCTTGAATATAGCAAATTACGACGTCCGTCGCGTTCTTGTCGACAATGGAAGTTCGGCCGACATCTTGTTCTACGATACCTTTTCAAGAATGTCCACTCTTGACAGCCATCTGAGGCCGATTAGCTCTCCTTTGGTAGGGTTTACCGACGACGCCGTTCTGACGGAAGGAATAATAACTTTGACTGTGGCCACAGGTCAATATCCGAGGCAATCCAGGGCCCTGGTGGATTTCTTGGTGGTGAAGGCGCCATCCGCCTACAATGCAATCCTCGACCGACCTGGCCTCAATGCTCTCTGAGCTGTCGTATCGACCTACCATTTGAAGTTAAAGTTCCCCACCAACCAGGGGACCGGAGAGGTCTGGGGAGACCAAACCCTGGCCAGACACTGCTACAATATAGCCTTACGAAGAAGCGATCAATATGACTCCTGCCCCGTCGATGGACTGGATGCTCGCGATGACCTCACCGAAGAGAGGGGCGCCCCAATCGAAGATCTGGTACCAATCCCTTTGAACGACGGAAATATGGAGCACGTAGCAATGATCGGCTCCAACCTAGGGGAGGAGGTGCGGACGCGTCTCATTGATTTTCTACGAAGGAATGCGGACGTTTTTGCTTGGGTTCTAGCTGACATACCAGAGATTGACACGAAAGTCATGGAGCATCATGTGGCCGTCGATCCACAGCATCGACCAACGAAAGAAAAAATCTGAAGTCATGCTCCGGAGAGGCAGAAGGCGATAGCCGAGGAAGTGGATAAGCTCCTTAAGGCCGGATTCATTAAGGAAGTCAATTATCCTGATTGGATTTCCAATGTTGTCCTGGTCAAAAAAGCAAACGGCAAGTGGAGGATGTGCATAGACTTCAAAAAGCTGAATAAGGCCTGTCCGAAGGACAGCTACCCCCTTCCCAGAATCGATAACTGGTGGATGCGACCTCGGGCCATGAGCTCCTCACCTTCATGGACGTGTTCTCCGGCTATAATCAAATTAGAATGGCACTGGAAGATGAGGAAAAGACAGCCTTCATCACTAATCGTGGCCTTTACTGTTACAGGATCATGCCTTTCGACCTCAAGAATGCGGGCGCGACCTACCAACGGTTGGTGAACAAAATCTTCAAGGAGCAGATCGGCCGTAACATGGAGGTCTACATGGACGATATGCTCGTAAAAAGCCAATCTTCCAGAGATCATGTCGCCGACCTCGAGGAGACCTTCGACGCCCTCCGAAAATATAGAATGAAGCTGAACCCAACTAAATGCACTTTCGACGTAACCTCAGGAAAATTCCTGGGCTTCATGGTATCAGAGCGTGGGATCGAGGCCAATCCAGAGAAAATTCGTGCCATCCAGGAAATGGCCGCCCCAAAGTCGATAAAAGAGGTTCAGCGCCTCACGGGGAGGATAGCGGCCCTTAATCGCTTCGTCACAAGGTCGGCCGAATGGTGCTTGCCCTTCTTTCAAACCCTCAAGCAGTCGAAGAACTTCTGTTGGACCTCTGAGTGCCAACAGGCGTTCGAAGAACTAAGGAGGTACCTTGGCTCGCCCCCGCTGTTAGCAAAGCCTGAGCCTGGGGAGGAGCTATTTTTATACCTAGCGGTCTCTCCCATGGCTCTCGCGGCCGTCCTTATCAAAGAAGAGGCGAAGGTCCAGCGGCCGATCTACTACATCAGCCGCGCTTTGAGGGATGCCGAGACCAGGTACACCAAATTAGAAAAACTGACTTACGCCTTGTTGATCGCAGCCCGGAGGCTCCGGCCCTATTTTCAAGGACACACCGTGACGTTGCTCACTGATCAATCGATCAAGGCAATCTTGCACCGGGCGGATGCCTCTGGGAGGATGGCAAAATGGGCGATCGAACTCACAGAATTCGACATCAACTATCGACCCAGGCCGGCAGTGAAGGCCCAAATATTGGCAGATTTCATAGTAGAATGTACTATCCCAGAGGAGGCTGAACCTGAACAAAGCAAAGTTGATGACCTGAAGTCTCAAGCTGGCGATGTTGGCTCCGGCCGAATTGCCCAAAGGCATCCTCTTTGAAGTTCTAAAACACCCGAGTACAGAAGAATCATGGCTCGTGATGGAGATTGACCACGAGCCCAGCTGGGTCGACTCACTGATAATCTATCTCAGAGATGGAGTTCTCCCCCAGGATGCGAAAGAAGCTCGGAAGCTCCGGAACCAAGCCTCCCGGTACATCCTTTATGAGGGCAAATTGTACAAGAGATCATACTCCTTGCCCCTCTTAAAATGCCTCCGGCCTTCGGAGGCTGACTACGCCTTGTGGGAAGTGCATGAAGAAATCTGCGGAAACCATTTGGGAGCTAGATCTTTATCCCACAAGTTGCTCCGCCAAGGGTATTACTGGCCGACATGCATCATGATTCGATCGAATATGTCAAAAAGTGTGATCGATGCCAGAGATACGCCAACGTCCAGAGACAGCCCGCCACCAAGCTCACACCCTTGAGTGCCCCATGGCCTTTTGCACAATGGGGGATGGACATCCTTGGCCCCTTTCCCATGGTGCCTGGGCAAAGGAAGTTCCTCCTTGTAGCGATCGACTACTTCACCAAATGGGTCGAAGTCGAATCACTAGCGAAAATCACAGAAGCAAAAGTGCAAGATTTCATCTGAAAGTCGATCGTGTGTAGGTTCGGTCTGTCTAGAATCCTAATCACTGATAATGGACGGTAATTTACAGGAGCGAAATTCGCCAAATTCTGTGAAGATCTAAATATCTCCCATAACTTCACATCAGTAGCCCATCCCCAGGCGAATGGCGAAGCTGAGGTGACCAATAGAACCCTTTTGCAAGGGATTAAGACAAGGCTCGAAAAAGTGAAGGAAACTTGGGCGGACGAACTTTATCATGTGTTGTGGGCGTATCGAACTACCCAGAGGCTACCTACGGGGGAGACCCCCTTTGCCTTAGCCTTCGGTACGGAAGCTGTCATCCCAATCGAGCTTAAACTCCCATCGGCACGAGTCGTGACGTTCGACAAACATCAAAATTTGCAAAGTCTTAGAGCCAACCTCGACCTGCTGGAAGAAAGACGGGAGATAGCTCAGGTTCGAATGGCAGCCTACAGACAGAAAGTCGCTCGATATTACAATGCCCGGGTCAAGAACAAAGCCTTTAGAGCGGGAGATCTAGTGCTTCGACGAGCCGCTGTCTCGCAACCTCAGGACCGGAGAAAACTCGCCCCGAACTGGGAAGGACCGTATGAAGTCAAAGAAGTAGTCCGGCCCGGAACTTATTATCTTAAGGAACTCGGAGGAGCCGACCTCCCGCGATCGTGGAGCTCGAAAAACTTACAGATGTACTACCAATAACTTCATTTTAATTGAAAGTTGCATACCTGTTTGTCTTTGGACAATTCAAACAAACTGCATCAGAAACGAAAGGAAAACCTCATCCCGATGAAGTCGAAGGCCCGGTTCCATTTAGACCGGATGGGGGGAGAGGCCCTGCAACGCCCATATACGCCCCCACAGCCCTGTTAGGGATAGGAGAAAAATCTCGCCCTAACTTGAGCAAAGTCGAAGGCCCGATTCCATTTAGACCGGATGGGGGGAGAGGCCCTGTAACGCCCATATGCGCCCCCACAGCCCTGTTAGGGACAGGAGAAAAACCTTGTCCTAACTTGAGCAAAGTCGAAGGCCCGGTTCCATTTAGACCGGATGGGGGGAGAGGCCCTGCAACGCCCATATGCGCCCCCACAGCCCTGTTAGGGACAGGAGGAAAACCTCGCCCTAACTTGAGCAAGGTCGAAGGCTCGGTTCTATTTAGATCGGATGGGGGGAGAGGCCCTGCAACGCCCATATGCGCCCCCATAGCCCTGTTAGGGACAGGAGGAAAATCTCGTCCTAACTTGAGCAAAGTCGAAGGCCCGGTTCTATTTAGACCAGATGGGGGGAGAGGCCCTGCAATGCCCATACGTGCCCCCACAGTCCTGCTAAGGACAGGAGGAGAACCTCGCCCTAGATTGAGCGAAGTCGAAGGCCCAGACTCCTACGGGAGCCGAGCTCCATCCGCAACTTCTACCGCGAGGAGGACTTCGCCCGGACTCCTACGGGAGCCGAGCTCCGTCACCAACTTCAACCGGTGGTAAGCTCCGACCGGACTCCTACGGGAGCCGAGCTCCGTCCGCAACTCCAGTCACAGGGAGGACTCCGTCCAGACTCCTACGGGAGCCAGGCTCCGTCACCAACTTCAACCGGTGGTAAGCTCCGACCGGACTCCTACGGGAGCCGGGCTCCGTCCGCAACTCCAGTCACAGGGAGGACTCCATCCGGACTCCTACGGGAGCCGGGCTTCGTCACTAACTTCAACTGCTGGTGATCTTCGCCCAGACTCCCACGGGAGCCGAACTTCACCCCGACTTCACCTACGGGAGCCGAACTCCCGTGGCCTCACTGAGAGCGGAGAAAAAATTCCAAGCAAAAAAGAAAAGGAAGGCGATGGACCACATCAGCGACGATTGGAAAACAAACAACGTCCAAGGTGTAGAGAACCCGCCACAGCAGGGATTGAGGCTCCCATCAGGAGTCCCAGCTTTCAAGGAAGCTTTCGACGCAAATCCAAGGTGGGACAACTTCCTCAGGGTGACGGAAGCTCGGACCTCCGAGCTCAAGCCTTGAGGGGGACACCAAGCCCGAATGGCCCCCAGGCGAGTCTGTGGCCACTGATGGAGAAGATGGGTCGATGCGATGGCAACCGGATATCTTCGAACGATGCAAAAATCGAAAAGGAGCTCAACAAACGACAATTCAACATGAATAAAAGGGCCACCGGTGGCCTTAGGACGACGTTAAAAAAAAAAAAAAAGAGAAGAGAAAAAAGAAGAGGAGAGAAGAAAGAAGAAGAAAAGATAAGAAAAGGAAGGAAGTTCGACAGACAACAATTCGATGCAAAGTGCAGACGAGGTAACAAAATCTCCTTCTCATTTTTCAACTAACAAGATGTACGTTACAAGACCCGGAGGGCCAGAAAAGAATACATTATTACAAGGCCTGAGAACACGGCTTGGAAAGGATACACCGGAGGCCGCTTCAAGCTGCCAACTTCTCTTCCCGTTTCTGTCCTTCCCAGCCGCATTTTCCAGTGCGTGTGGTAGGCCTATCGGCTCTCGCCCCGCCTTGTTTCGCTCCACCTCCGAAGTCCCAACCCCAGGGGGAAAAGGATGGGATAGATTCCAGGGGACAGTAAGGGCAACGGCAGCAGCGACGAAGACCTATTTCAAGAAGAACCAGAGTCACCCTGGAGGCAGCGGTGGCGCCAGAGATATGCGCCATCACCGAATGCTCCGTGACACCTGCCGTCCAAAATGCTCCGGCAAGGTCGGCATGTGCTACTTCCACCGTCCCCGCAGCAAGTTTTACTGCCCCACCGTCGATGCCGACCGCTTCTGATCCCTCGACCCCGACGACATCAAGGATCCCACCACAGCTTGTGACAACAGCTCTGCCCTCCTGACCGGTATCACCTCATCTTGCTACTCCAAAATTCTCGGGCAGAACATCTTTACCGGCGGTCCCCGTTATTAAACCCCTGTTGTTGAAGGAATTCTTCCTCGAGCCCCCTTTGAAACGACGGGGACCTTCAGCGGCCGCTCGATGACCGGGGAACTCGCGAACCGCAGTTCTCCTCCTTGCCTTCCTCCAAGCCCTTGACATCCCCTTGAGGATGGCCTCTGGAGTGGAGGACATGGTGGGGAAACCCCTTAGAGAGGAATCGGGGGGCTGAAGACGGCAAAGACCGGCGCGGAGGACGCTCGGAGTTGACAGGGGCACCAAGGGAGTGGCTGAGTAGCTAGGCTCTCAAACGAAAGAAAGGTGCCGTCCTTTTGGCGGAGTAAAACCCCGAAGGAAGGGTAAGGGATTTAAATAGGCAGCGGATCTTAGTGCGATTATGATGGCGGGCAACTCTAGACCAACCGGTGCTTACCACGTGTCCCACGTGTCCCGCTTGCCGCTATCGAGGATTGACTGTTCGCAAATTTCCATGGCGCGACGCTTGGGATCACATCTCGGTGGGAGTCCCGAAAACACTCTTCGGATCGCCCTAATCGAAAAAAGGGCTCTGGCATGCGCGCATTAAATGCCGACATATCCGAGGACGGTTGCGCCTGGACGTCAGGGGGAGAACTTCGGCTGCGACAACCTCTCCGTACTTCCTTCATTCGAAATTCAAACTCGGAAGTGGGGAGACTGGTGTTGGGAATAAAATACCCTCGGCCGAAGTTCTTGGCAGGGTCGAACCTCGTGAGTCTCTTCCGACTTTCAACAACTGTTGGTGAGCTCCCGTCGCTCCGCCCGGACTCCTATGGGAGCCGGGCTCCGTCCACGACTTCTACAGCAAGGAAGACTCCGCCTGGACTCCTACGGGAGCAGGGCTCCATCCACGGCTTCTACAGCAAGGAAGACTCCGCCTGGACTCCTACGGGAGCAGGGCTCCATCCACGGCTTCTACAGCAAGGAAGACTCCGCCCGGACTCCTACGGGAGTCGGGCTCCATCCATGACTTCTACAGTAAAGAGGACTCCGCCCGGACTCCTACGAGAGCCGGGCTCCGTCCACGACTTCTACAGCAAAGAAGACTCCGTCCGGACTCCTACGGGAGTCGGGCTCCATCCACGACTTCTACAGCAAGGAAGACTCCGCCCGGACTCCTACGGGAGCCGGGCTCCGTCCACGGCTTCTACAGCAAGGAAGACTCCGCCCGGACTCCTACGGGAGCCGGGCTCCGTCCACGACTTCTACAGTAAAGAGGACTCCGCCCGGACTCCTACGGGAGCTGGGCTCCATCCATGACTTCTACAGCAAAGAGGACTCCGCCCGGACTCCTACGGGAGTCAGGCTCCGTCCACGACTTCTACAGCAAGGAAGACTCCGCCCGGACTCCTACGGGAGCCGGGCTCCGTCCACGGCTTCTACAGCAAGGAAGACTCCGCCCGGACTCCTATGGGAGCCGGGCTCCGTCCACGACTTCTACAGTAAAGAGGACTCCGCCGGAACTCCTACGGGAGCTGGGCTCCGTCCACGACTTCTACAGCAAGGAAGACTCCGCCCGGACTCCTACGGGAGCCGGGCTCCATCCACGGCTTCTACAGCAAGGAAGACTCCGCCCGGACTCCTACGGGAGCCGGGCTTCGTCCATGACTCCTACAGCAAGGAGGACTCCACCCGAACTTCTACGGGAGCCGGGCTCTGTCCACGACTTCTACAGTAAGGAAGACTCTGCCCGGACTCCTACAGGAGCCGGGCTCCATCCACGGCTTCTACAGCAAGGAACACTCCGCCCAGACTCCTACGGGAGCCGGGCTCCATCCACGGCTTCTACAGCAAGGAAGACTCCGCCCGGACTCCTACGGGAGTCGGGCTCCGTCCACGACTCCTACAGCAAGGAAGACTCCGCTCGGACTCCTACGGGAGCCGGGCTCCGTCCATGACTTCTACGGCAAGGAGGGCTTCGCCCGGACTCCTACGGGAGCCAGGCTCCGCCCATGATTTCTGCAGCAAGGAAGACCCCGCCCGGGCTCCTACGGGAGCCGGGCTCCGTCCATGACTTCCGCCGCTGGTAAGCTTCGTCCGGACTCCTACAAAAGCCGGACTTCATTTTTGATTTCGATTGCAGGAAGACTCTGCCCGGACTCCTACGGGAGCTGAACTCCGCCTACGACCCCCAACTGCAAGAAGACTGCATCCGAACTTTTACGAGAGTCAGACTCCATCTTCTATCCCGACTGCGGGAAGACCTCATCCAAACTCCTACGGGTGTCGGACCTCGCTACCGACTCCAACCGAACTTCAGCCAACAAGTCTGGATCCCCTGACAAGCCACAGTAACGGACACCACTGCTCCACTCCTTGCGACGGACCCTGCGTAGCCCCATTACTCCCTGACAGGCCATATTAACGGCCACGACTCTGCTCCACTCCCTGCAGCGGATTCTGTGCGAGTCCACCACTCCCTGACGAGTCACGACAGCGGACGCCGCTCGATTCTCCGTAACTGATTCCACGTAGCGAGCCACGGCGATAGCCACGATCCCACTCCACTACCCTCCGCAATAAATTCCTCCTGACTCTGGGCAGCCCACTGCCAGACGGTTACTGACACTGCTATCAGTCTGTTGCTCCCTCCGCCTATAAAAGGGGGACCCCAGATACGTTATTCTCTAAGCTCTCATTTTTACCTAAAAACTCTGCTAAAATTTCCGTTCGAGCACTCCATTCTTGTTGAGGCAGAGAACTGACTTGAGCATCGGAGGGTCTTGCCGGAGCAACCCCACCTCCGGTTTAGACTTCTTTTGCAGGTCCCGACGGCGACCGCGACTCCTTCGACTCTAGCTTCTCCGGCGCAAGTGGATTTTTGCACCAACAGAGGGATTGTCCGACAACACCTCAAGAGAGAGAGCATATGGATAGAATTCTATATACCTCGACAGTGGGATCTATCATGTATGCCATGACATGTACATGATCAGATGTGGCATACTCACTAGGGGTAGTGAGTAGATACCAATCTGATCTAGAGAAGAATCATTCGAAGGTTATTAAAACCATCCTGAAGTATTTGAGAAATACTAAGGATCAGTGGCTTGTTTATGGTGAATCAGACTTGAGACTTATGGGGTTTACAGACTCTAATTTTCAATCTGATCACGATGACAGCAAGAGTATGTCGGGATTTATTTTTACCCTTAATGGTGGGGCTGTCTGCTGGAAGAGTTCCAAGCAGTACACTGTGGCAGATTTAGTTTGTGAGGCAGAGTATGTCACTGCATCAGATGCTGCCAAAGAAGCGATGTGGCTGAGAAAATTCATCACCGAGCTCGGAGTAGCACCCTCCCTTGTTGGTCCAGTTCTGCTCTATTATGAAAGCTCTGGAGCCATTGCTCAGGCGAAGGAACTGAAGGCACACTAACGGATGAAACATATTCTGCGCCGCTACCATCTTATCCGAAAAATCATGGATAGAGGTGACGTCGACCTTCAGAAGATCGACGGAAAAAAAAATCTGGCCAGCCCATTCACTAAAGCCATTGCGGTGAAGGAGTTCGACGACTTCAAGTCCAAGATGGATATTACATACTGCATCGATTGGCTTTAGGCCAAGTGGGAGATTGTTGAGAATAGTGTCCCAAAGCCAATCGTCAGCCTGTTGATGGTTGTGCTCTTTCTTATATTAGTATATGAATTATAAATTAATAAAAGTTATTTTAACATTTTTCATCACAAATTATTTCATCTTCTAATGAACTCCTGTGTTGTGGTGAAGTCCTTAGGACTATTTAGACTCGACAAAGGAGGATTTATCATTTAGTCCTTAAACCTGTTCGTGACCAAATGATACGTTGTTATCAAGGACAACAACGTTTATCAAGCATAGGTCATTATGTGCCATATGGGTTGGTTGTCCTCTTAACCAAGGAGTGTGGAGACACTGGTATGGCATACAGGTGAGATGTAAGGGTATATCAGCACTGAACGTGATCAACTCCGAAGCTTTTTCTATTGTCAAGATTTGCTCCGATGGGATATGGGTATAACTGTCCCTCCAACCTGAGACTGCCACGGTGACTTGTAAGCAACTCACTACAATTAGGCACTGGACTACTTGAATTTCTAATTTAGTGACGGAAGGCTGCTGGGTGTAGTCAAGTACTTGACTTGTCGGTGCGTGTGTCAAGATGGGATTGACCACTCCAGTTCAAGAGCTGTGTACAGTCATGTTTCAATTTAGCAAAATCTTGGTCAGGATAGTCCTAGTGAGGAGTCACAGGACTGTTTGAGTTGAGCATGATTCGGATGATCTAATCAGGGTTGACAGTTTAACCCTGAGTTGTCCTATACACAGGTGTCAAAAGGGATGAATTATATAGTAACCATATTCGCATAGGTTCTGAGTATTGTGATTGTGACTATTCGACCTATCCGGATGTTGGGTACCATTGCTAGATGGTCACTTCGATTAGTACAGAAATTGGTTCCTGTGCTACCGACTTAGGTTCGAACCTGTGGGGTCACACACATTAGAGGTTCCTATCTGATCTGATGGCTGGTGAAGAGTCCCACTGGACTGGGACTCTTCGATCAAGAGTCCTAATACTTAGGGACTCTAAGTCCTACATGTTTGGGACTCTATGATCGAGAATCAGGATTATCTGATCACGAGTTCCATACATTTTGGGTATTGGGGTCAAGAGTCCCACTGATTTGGGACTCTTCGATCAAGATTTCATATCGATGGACTTTGATGTCCGATTGCCCATCGGATTTGGACTCAATATTTATGAGATGTTTAATTAGTGATTTAATCACTAATTAACTCAATTTAATTAAGTAATTATTTTTTGGATCAAGTCCAATTGAATTAGATTCAGTTGGGTTTGACCCGATTAGTTTAAAAGTTGACCTAATCGCCAAGGTGGTTTGGTCCCTGATCTGATCAAGGGTTGGGCTTAGTCAATTTTTGATTTGATTAGAATTTTATTGAGCTTAATTAAGATTAATTGTGTTAGGTTTAATTTAGTCTAATTGTGCCTAATCTATTTTAATAAGGTTGGTTCAATTAGGTTTGAAACCACCTTTGACTTATCTCCCTGCGCCACCTCACCTCACCTGCGCCTATTTGAATTCATGAGAAACAAGTTCTCATGAATTTTCTCTCACGCAGAAGCCTTCCCACGCCCCTCCCTTATGCATCATTTGGGTAGATAAAAATTGGTTGGTTGGCCATTCAAATTCAAATGATGTTTGAATTTGAATGGGCAACTAACCCATGCGCCACCTTATCTATTTGTGCACCCCTTTCTCTACACGAGAAAATGTTTCTCATGTAGACTCTCCACGCACAAAGAGCCCACGCCCCTCTCTTCTCTCGCCTTGAGTGGATAAGGATAGGTTGGTTGGCATTTGAATTCAAATTCGATTTGAATTCAAGTGAGCAACCACCTAGCTTTATCCTCTCACGCGGTGAAGATGCGGTAAAGACACAGTCTTGCACTGTTTTAAAAAGGGAAGAGAAGGTGGGGCATGTAGATGACTTTCTTAGAGAGAAAGGGTGGCATGAGAAAGGGCCTCTGCATGAGAAAAGAAAAGAAAAAAAGAGAAAAGAAAAGATGAGAGGAAGGGCGCAGGGTCATCTGTGAGTACCCTAGGGTTTCTGCCTAGGGTTCGGGAAGTGAGAAGGTGAGCTACGAGTATCGTGAGCCCACCAAACTTTTGGAAGAGCTTCATCAACTTCTCAAACACCTTTGTTAATAATTCAGAGTATCCGAGGAGTCGACAGACATCGATCGAAGGAGTTCGATCAGCATCGGCCGTCGAAAGGGTTCTGCAATGAACTAGCATTTGGGAGGAGCCGATCAGATCGGGAGCTTCATGTGGATGATCCGTGGAGGCCAGACATATTGTGTGGATGCATTGCGATGATCAGGCCATCTCAACGGTGATCAGACTGCAGCGATCGAATACCTGTACGAAGGTAATGTGTTCTGAACACATAACAGTAAAATATTTACTGTAGAATTTAAAATTTCAAATTTAAATGCATGCTATATATATCATATTTAGATCCTTATATAAGGTTAATATATGTTAATTAAT
This sequence comes from Elaeis guineensis, assembly GCF_000442705.2. Classification (NCBI taxonomy): domain Eukaryota; kingdom Viridiplantae; phylum Streptophyta; class Magnoliopsida; order Arecales; family Arecaceae; genus Elaeis; species Elaeis guineensis. The sequence continues at coordinate 51,022,474 of NC_025997.2, forward strand.
TAGATTAATTAATAATTTTTGTTATAAATTTATAATTTTGAAAAAATTTTAAAATTATCGTTTTACCCCTGCACTGAAATTTTCACATTACAAGCATGCTTAACTCACTTCGGAGTAGATGATTTCAATGTTTGATGGGTATATTGAGGAAGTAAATATCTTATTAGAACCACCCACTTCTAAAACCACTCCTCTTTAGACTATAAAGTATGAGCAATTATCCACTCAATCTAGCATGCTAGTACCATCATTAGAAGCACCACCTACTCTTGAATTAAAACCCCTTCCAGTCACATTAAAATATGTATTCCTTGGACCCAATGATACCCTTCCTGTTATCTTTGCTTCTGACCTAACCTCTGACCAAGAATCTCAACTTGTAGGTGTATTAAAAGAACATAAAAAAGTAATTGGATGGTCGATTGCTGATTTGAAAGGTATTGACCCTTCCATTTGCATGCACGATATTTGCTGTGAGAAAAATACCAAACCCTATAGAGACATGCAGAGGAGACTTAATCTGAATATGCGAGAGGTGGAAAAGAAAGAAGTAGTGAAATAGCTTGATGTAGGGATTATCTATCCCATTTCGGATAGTAAATGGGTCAGTCCAACCCAGATAGTACCTAAGAAGTCAGGTATTACAGTGGTAGAGAATGAAAAAGGTGAGTTACTTCCCACTTATACAACAACTGGTTGGCAAGTGTGTGTAGATTATAGAAAACTCAATACCATCACTAAGAAAGACCATTTTCCACTACCTTTTATTGACCAAATTCTAGAATGGCTAGCAGATCAGGGTTTCTTCTATTTTCTGGATGGATATTTAGGATATAATCAGGTACCTATTTTTTCTGAAGATCAAGAAAACCACCTTCACTTATCCTTACGGAACATTTGCCTTCAGGTGCATGCCTTTCAAACTCTGTAATGCACTGGCCACATTTCAGTGGTGTATATTGGCCATCTTTTCAGACATGATTGATAGATTTCTAGAGATTTTTATGGATGACTTTTCAGTGTTTGATCCTACTTTTGAAGATTGTCTCCGAAATCTTAGAAAAGTTCTCAAACATTGTAAGGAGACGAACCTGATGTTAAGTTGGGAGAAAAGTTACTTCATGGTTTGAGAAAGAATTGTACTTGGACACATTGTTTCTGAGAGGGGGATTGAAGTAGACAAAGCTAAAGTCAAAGTAATTTCAAAACTCCCACCCCCAACCTCGATCTGACAAGTACGATCTCTCTTAGGTCATACTGAATTTTACAAATGTTTCATTAAGGATTTCAGTGAGATCTCGAGATGCCTATGCAACTTGCTTGCCAAGGACAACTCATTTGAATTTAATAAAAACTATCTTGACTCATATCATACTCTTAGAACTATACTATCAACAGCACCTATACTAAGACCCTCAGATTGGACCCTACCCTTTGAAATAATGTGTAATGCATCCGACTATACTATAGGGGTAGTCTTGAGGCAAAAGATAAATAGGAAACCCCATGTGATTTATTATGCAAGCAAAACTCTCTCTGATGCACAATTGAATTACATGACTACTGAGAAAGAGTTACTTGCAGTTGTGTTTGCCTTAGAAAAGTTTAGATCATATCTTTTAGGCTCTAAGGTTCTAGTCTACTCTGATCATGCGGCATGAATACTTGCTCTCTAAAAAAGATACGAAGCCTAGGTTGATCAGATGGATCTTTCTTCTTCAAGAATTCAATTTAGAAATCAGAGACAATAAGGATTCCAAAAATATGGTAGCAGATCACATTTTTAGAATTTTAGTCGAACACACAAAAGGCACCGATGAGGTCAAAAAAAAATTTCTGATGAACAACTTTTTACAATCTCCTCTAATCAACCTCCATGGTTTGCCCACATTGTCAATTACCTGGCTACAGGACAAATCCCCTCCCATTGGTCAAAACAAGAGAAGGATTGATTCTTCTCACAAGTTAAACACTATTTTTGGGAGGAACTTGAACTATTCAAACATTGCCCCGACTAGGTGATCCGTAGGTGTGTTCCTGAGAGTGAGTTTCAAAGTATTCTCATATTCTGCCACTCCCTAGCATGTGGGGGACGTTTCAATGGAAAGAAGACTGCAGCAAAAGTACTGCAAAGCGGATTCTACTGGCCAACATTAGTCAAAGATGCACACAACTTTTGTCGTAGCTGCCCAAGGTGCCAACAAATAGAAAACATATCCAGGAAGGATATGACGCCTTTAACCTCAATTTTAATAGTAGAAATTTTTGACGTATGGAGAATGGATTTTATGAGATCGTTCTCAGTTTCTTATAGGTTCGAATATATTCTAGTGGCCGTAGATTATGTCTCTAAATGGGTAGAGGCCATAGCAATCCGAACCAATGACCACAAAGTCATGATCAAGTTCATTCAGCATAACATCTTTAGTTGGTTTGGATGCCCAAGAGCCATCATAAGCGATCGGTGTAAACACTTCACAAATAGGCACTTTGAAAATTTAATGAAAAAATATGAGATAACCTACAAAGTGGCCACACCTTATCACCCCCAAACAAGTGGCCAAGTAGAGGTCTCTAATAGGGAGATCAAACATATTTTAGAGAAGACGGTTAGGCTCGATAGGAAGGATTGGTATATGCGATTAGATGATGCACTTTGGGCTTACCGTACTGCTTTTAAAATATCTATAGGAATGTCTCCTTACCGACTTGTATTCGGCAAAGCTTGTCATTTGCCGGTTGAATTGGAACATCGTACATTTTGGGCCATACGATAATTTAATTTTGACATGAAAAAAGTAGGTTCCAATAGGAGACTTCCACTAAATGAACTTGAAGAGCTACGCAATGAAGCATATGAGAATGCTAGAATTTATAAAACTTGAACTAAAGCATATCACGATAAATTCATTGTACGAAAAATATTCGAGCCCAATCAAAAAGTATGGCTTTTCAATTCTAGATTACATTTTTTTCCTGATAAACTTCATTCACGCTGGGACGGACCCTTCGTTGTGACTCAGGTATTTTTCCATGGGGCTGTAGAACTCAGAGATCCAAAATAAGGAAACATCTTTAAGGTGAACGGTCAATAATTGAAGCCTTACATAGATGAAATTAATGATGGACAATTAATTGAATCGATTGATATAATAGATCCAATATCATCATGATACTCAGTACAGTCTGGCTGAAGATTTTAAACTTAGTGCTACTGGAAGACAACCCAATTTATATATTTCTTTCAATTATCTAGTTTTTTTTAATTTTATTAAAAAACCTAAGAAGGACAATCATCCAAGTTGGGAGGAGCACCCCATCTACGGCTCAAATGGAATCATGAACAAATCACACCCCCAAAATATGGACAAACCACCCAACAATGAAGGAGCACATTAAATCCAGGTGGTATCCTTCCTTGCACTTTCTTTCTCTATTTTATTATACTTTGTTATTCTTTTCTTTCATTGAGGACAATGAAAATTAAGTTGGAGGAAAGAAAAACTATTTAATTAAGTCCTCAAGTATGATCATGATCAGACCATGATCAGTTTTGTGTACCAAATTTTGTCTGAATTTGAAGTTAATCAGGCATTCTAATTGATGAATGATCAACGGTTTAGATAATTTTAGAGATATTATGAGATAATTATTAAGAAAACCCAATGAAGGGTAGAGTTTAGTCTAGACCAAAGTTTAAGAGTAATTTCAGAACCCTCTTCCTACCGATCTCAATAAAGAATTTGCTTCATGGGACTTGGGTGGAAAGATCTTGGTATACAAAAAGTTGTCCTTAATATTGATATAAAGGGCTTAGCATTGTCTCACTGAGTAACCGTACTCCTTCACCTAAGTAAGCATTGTGGTTCGCATCAAAATATGAAGATGCCAAGAGACCTGTTATAAAGTCAGTCTTAACTCATAGTCTTTTTGACTCGAGTCAGTAAGTCTGAGGGATATTTTACATCTAATGTCCTAAAACCAACTGGTTTGGGAATCATTGGCTTAAAGCTCGTTACAAGGGTCAACTAAAAAGTTTAAGGGGTTAAAACATTGTACTGACTATAAAAAAATTTTAAAAAAAAAATAGAGAGAATAAGGAAACTAAACTGTAAGAAGACACTACACCAAGCTCCTAGTAAGTTAGAGAATTTAAAGAGTAAGGTAGGAAGTTCTATTTCAAGAGACAGTGCCAATTTATCTATTTTACTTGAGGACGAGCAAAAGTTCGAGTTGGAGAGTGTGATCAATATATAAATTATAATGTTAGAAGTATTAAATATTATATTATTTAATTTTTATTAGTTGGTATTTAATACTTCTTAATCTTTTTTATAGGTAATTAAGAAATTGAGTCCAAACCCAAATAATGCTCAAAATCAGGCCTAACTCAAGTTCAAAATAAAATTTAAAAAGAAGCCCAAAATAATGGAAGGCCCAAAACCTCTTCACGCAGCCCACACAATGTACAGAAGCTCTGGTTGGTTGCATGGTCTACATAAGAAAGAGTCCATAGCACATGAAGTTTAAGAAGGGAATGATTTAAAAAGTCAACAAGTTTTCATGTACTATCTGGGTGATTTAAAGTTTAAAAAATAGGGACCCACATGGGAACATCAAAAGAAGAAAGAAGTTGGCTGGGCCTGGCGTGTGGTCACTAAAGCATTCAAAGGGTATGCAGGACCCAGCAATTTGAATGCATGGAGATGGACGCGCATTGGCAAGCAGGCACGCGAACAGCGAGCGCGGTTTAAATTTATCCGTGGAATCTCTCGTAGAAAGCAGAATGGCTAAACAGAAGATAAAATCTATGAAACAGACACGGAAGGATGCATGGTTTTATGAAGAAATATGAAAAAGAGGATAAGAAGGGACTGTTGGGATGCGAAACAAATACGGTTTGAATGTATAAAATAAAATCTATAAAAAAAAAATTGCAGAAGACATCGAGGGACTTTTTGGCACCTTCACCATCCTTCTCCACACCCAAACCCATTTCTCCCTAACACCATCATCTCTCCTTGTGCTGCCATCAAATATTTTTCAACTGTTGTCCAGGAGTCTCCTCAGCATCAGGATGTCAGTGAACAAGAGTTCCATAGAAGGCTAAATTTCTCCAACTCAAGAAGATGATGAAACCGGCAACACAGATTTTTTTTTTCTTGTATTTATTTTCTATGCAATGAAATAAAAAATTATTTTGTGCTTCATGCTTATTTGATATTCTTTCTTCTTCCTTTAGACGTTTGGATTCAGCATGCATAGACACACCGTGATCTATAGGTACGATGCGTGCTTAGGAGAGATAAATTATTGTATTTCTAATTCAAATCTCTAATTTGTAGTTGAGATAAGGTAATCTATACTCTGGATGGATGAGCCATAATCCAAGGGTATGGTTCATGCCTATCTAAGGTAAATTATACTGCATCTCAATTACAAATCTCATCATTGCTACATAAAAATAAAAGAAAATAAAATCTATTTTTTATGATGGATTCTAAATTTTTAAGACCTCTTTCCTATTTGATTTTCTTTCATGAATTAAATTAAAATTATTATTTTCTTAGTAATTAATTAATATTGATCTTCTCTTTCTTCTCTATTAATTGTTAAATAATTATCCGAGATTCCTGTGGATACGATCCTGATTCACCCTAGCTATGTAGTAAGTTAGAATTGGATTTATTTTTGATGCCTTGATGATGCACACCAACTGACAGTGGGTTCTGACGAGTTCTCCATGACCTCCATCAAGTCGAGACTCATGATAGAAGAACTGAATCATACGATAACTGTACCTAGAAGTTCATACTTTCATTCTACTAGATTGCCACTACATACTGTTAGATATCACTAGTGGATTGTGAGACTTATCGAGCATCATCTTGATGATCAATGATCCTCGAAGGATAAAATTGAAAATATTTCAATCTATTAAAAAGAGTTTCGATGATATTTTGATGAAGATCACAATATATCTCACATCAGATAGAATAAAATCTATGGGGTCACACATTAAGGAATTTAATCTTGAATTTGCCAATTGGGTTTATGAAGTTCTAATTGGATTAAGGTTTATTAAAATCTTATTGGATTTAAGAAAACCATGCTACTACATGGTTAAACCTAATTCTTCTCGAGACTTTGATTTGATCAAGTCCATAGCCTTGAACCTAACCTAGATCTATTTGGGTTTAATTAGACTCCTAATTGTGAGCCCAAGAGGATTGAATTAAATCAATTAGTTGGCTAAATTATCTCCTCATTATCCCTACATTATCTTCTAAATTATCTCTTAGTGGTGTGTGGAATAGTTGGAAAGAAGGGTGGCACCTTCCTTCCTTTTTGGCAGGACCAGGGGGTGCCAATTCCCTGATATTGCAAGAGGGGCCTGCCCCCTCTTATAGCTTGATGCAAGAGAGAGAGAGAGAGAGAGAGAGAGAGAGAGAGGGGCCACACCCCCTCTCATATGCCAGGAAACCCTAAGAGGCACCAAGTGTTGGCGCCCCATCTACCTGCCCTACATGACATGAAGCACCCATTCAAATTTCCATATCTGATTGGGGCACCCCATATTCTTGCCAAAGGAGGGTGATTACATACCAATTAAGTCTAGTTTTATTGAAAAAAATCAGATTAAAAAGGTAGAATTTCTTTTGAGATAAGGATGTACCTTTTTTAAGTTAATTGGATTCGTCTTTTGAATCTGGGAAGGACCTATATAAAGAAAAAGTCTCCTAGGTTTTCATAAGTTTTGTTTTATTGATTAAAATCATATCTCTCTCCCTCTCTCCTTCTCCATGCAACTTCCTCTCTCCCTCTTCCCTTTCCACACCCAAAGGTTGGGCATCCCACTTTTCTACATGCCAAGTTGAGGTGATCTTCTTTCAGAGTGAAGAATGAGGAGAAGAAGGCTGCAGATCAAAGAGTTGATTTTCTAGTCCTGATCAAAGGATTGATCAAAATTCTGAAGGACTGAGATCCTACTTAGAGAAGAAGGATCTACTATGAGAAGATCGATTCAAGATTGATTTCGATAGATATTCATAGAGGCTAGACACGTGTGTGGTTCGAGGAACTTCAAACCAGTGATCATCGATAGCAGTGAATTTCTACTTGTGCTAAGGTATTGAGATTTGATCTCATACTAATTTTAATTTTTAAATTATATGTATGTTCTTTTCTCCTGGATTTGGGTAGGATTAGATAATATCTAATGCATGTGGGGTTAAAGGGTTTAATCCCACATGCACCCTACCTGACTTTCTAACAGTGGTATCAGAGCCACTGATTTTTAAAGACATAAATGATCTAGTTTTTGTCTTAGATCTGAAGTTTTGATGATTTAAAATTAATCTTGTGCTGATATAAAGTTGTCTTGGTATAGGGTTTATCCCCTATATTGTAAAGATTGTTCGAGTACAAGATTAATTGATTTTGAAAAATTATTTTTAAAATAATTAAATCAATCTTTTAGATCTAAAAATTAGTATATATGATATATTTTATTTTGTATTTAGATCTAAAATTAGAATGATTAAAAGTTCATATCAAACTGGTATAAGGTTGTTCTGGTATAGGATTTACCCCCTATATTAAAAAGGTTGTCCTAGTTTGATACGAACTGATTTTTGAAAAGATATTTTTAAAATATTTTAATCATTATTTTAGATCTAATTATATATATATTTAATATATATAATTTTACTTTTAGATCTAAAATTTGATGTATATGTGATATATATTTTAATTTAGATCTAAAACTACATATATATGATATATAATATTAGGTTTAGATCTGAAATAATTTCAAGATCATAAGTCACTAATGCATGCAATGAAACATGATCTAAAAATTATTTTTGAATCTATAATTATATTATTACATATGGGTATGTGTTGAACAAATTAGGTCTAATGATCAAACTACAATTAGGATCAAATTGATTTGATCAGGCTAAAATCCGTTGTTGATTTTGAGCAGTTGATTGAACCTAATCGATGGTTGATTAGGATTAGATCAAAGGGGCTTAAAGTCATGTTTAGTTGTAGTTGGTCGTATTGATTTATATTTTGATGTGAGTTGATTGATTCAAGATCAAATTTGACTCAATGGTTCGGATCCATTTTAATAGATTAACTTGATCGATTCTAATCGACCAATTTGGTGTCTAAGATAAGTATTTAGATGGTGGTTATTTAATTGATTCCATTGTCTGATCTGATCAATTTTGATTGGTGTCTAAAGAAAGCAATGGGGGGATCTCCACTCATCTTAACTTACCTAGCCATCTTGAGAAATTTAGTTTCATTCAAGGTTACTTGTTGACTCGAGTTCACCCATGCCGACTAGGCTGGTTAGACATGTTGATATGCTGATCTGAATTTAATTAGTTGGATATCAAATCTATTGATTTAGAAGAGATCTAAACTTAAATCTTCTCACTAAATATTAAGTCTAGAGATCTTCCATCATTATAGAGATGTGAGTGTCTTCCTGACGTTGATCGTTCTTGATTGGTTACAGTGATTTGGTTGTATCGAGAAGGTACAATCACTCTATTGATATTTGATGTCTCGAGATAGAGATAGGGTTGGATCCAATAACTTTTAGGTGAGAGTCCCAATGATGACTTTGCACCCACTAGTGAATGATGGGTCTGACTTAACTAAGAAATGTATCAATAACTGTTAGGTGTGGCCATAGGACTTAGAGACCAAGCTCACTACATCTTGCTTAGTGAAGCAATAGATAAAGTGTTGCCCACTCATTGGTCTGTACTCACTAATAACTGTTAGATGAGGTGTGTATGTTGGGAATAGTGTCCCAAAGCCAATCGTCAGCCTGTTGATGGTTGTGCTCTTTCCTATATTAGTATATGAATTATAAATAAATAAAAGTTATTTTAATATTTTTTATCACAAATTATTTCATCTTTTAATGAACTCCTGTGTTATGGTGAAGTCTTTAGGACTATTTAGACTCGACAAAGGAAGATTTATCATTTAGTCCTTAAATTTGTTTGCGACCAAATGATACGTTCTTACCAAGGACAACAATGTTTATCAAGCATAGGTCGTTGTGTGCCATATGGGTTGGTTGTCCTCTTAACCAAGGAGTGTGGAGACACTGGTATGACATACAGGTGAGATGTAAGGGTACATCTGTACTGAACGTGACCGACTCCAGAGTTTATTCTGCTGTCAAGATTTGCTCCGATGGGATATGGGTATAACTGTCCCTCCGATCTGAGACCACTACGGTGACTTGCAAGTAACTCACTGCACTTAGACACTGGACTACCTAAATTTTTAATTCAGTGACGGAAGGCTGCTGGGTGTAGTCAAGTACTTGACTTGTCGGTGCTTGTGTCAAGATGGGATTGACCACTCCAGTTCAGGAGCTGTGTACAGTCGTATTTCAATTTAGCAAAATCTTGGCCAGGATAGTCCTAATGAGGAGTCACAGGACTGTTTGAGTTGAGCACGATTCGAATGATCTGATCAGGGATGACAGTTTAACCCTGAGTCGTCCTATACACAGGGGTCGAAAGGGATGAATTATACAATAACCATATTCGCATAGGTTCTGAGTGTTGCGATTGCGACTATTCGATCTATCCAGACATCGGGTACCATTGCTAGATGGTCACTTCGATTAGTACAGAAATTGGTTCCTGTGCTATCGGCTTAGGTTCGAACCTGCGGGGTCACACACATTAGAGGTTCCTATCTGATCTGATGGCTGGTGAAGAGTCCCACTGGACTGGGATTCTTTGACCAAGAGTCCTAATGCTTGGGGACTCTGAGTCCTACATATCTGAAACTCTGTGATCAAGAATCAGGATTCTCTGATCATGAGTTCCACACATTTTGGGTACCAGGGTCAAGTCCCACTGGTTTGGGACTCTTCGATCAAGGTTTCATATCGATGGACTTTGATGTCCGATTGCCCATCGAATTTGGACTCAATATTTATGAGATATTTAATTAGTGATTTGATCACTAATTAACTCAATTTAATTGAGTAATTATTTTTGGATCAAGTCCAATTGAATTGGATTCAGTTGGGTTTGACCCGATTAAGTTAAGAGTTGACCTAATCGCCGAGGTGGTTTGGTCCCTGATCTGATCAGGGGTTGGGCTTAGTCAATTTCTGATTTGATTAGAATTTTATTGAGTCTAATTAAGCTTAATTGTGTTGGGTTTAATTTAATCTGATTGTGCCTAACCTATTTTAATAGGGTTGGTTCAATTAGGTTTGAAACCACCTTTGACTTATCTCCCTGCGCCACCTCACTCACCTGCGCCTATTTGAATTCATGAGAAACAAGTTCTCGTGCATTTTCCCCCATGCAGAAGCCTTCCCATGCCCCACCTGTGTGCGCCATCTGAGTGGATAAAGATGGTTGGTTGGCCATTCAAATTCAAATGAAGTTTGAATTTGAATGGACAACTAATCCCATGCGCCACCTTATCCACTTGTGCGCCACTTCCTCTATATGAGAAAAAGTTTCTCGAGTAAACTCTCCATACACAAAGAAGCCCACGCCCCTCCCTTCTCATGCCTTGAGTGGATAAGGATAAGTTGGTTGGCATTTGAATTCAAATTCGATTTGAATTCAAGTGAGCAATCACCTACCTTTATCCTCTCACATGGTGAAGATGCGATCTTGCACTGTTTTAAAAGGAAAGAGAAGGTGGGGCATGTGCACAATTTATCTGAGAGAGAAGGTTGCATGAGAAGGCCTTGTGCGTGAGATTGGAAGTTCAAAAAAATTCCGAGAGAAAAGAAAAGAAAGAAAGTGGGCACAGGGCTTTCTGTGAGTACCCTAGGGTTTCTGCCTAGGGTTCGGGTAGTGAGAAGGTGAGCTACGAGTGTCGTGAGCCCACCAAACTTCAGAGAGAGCTTCATCAACCTCCCAAGTATCTCTGTTGATGATTCAGAGCATCTGAGGAGTCGACAGACATCGATCGAAGGAGTTCGATCAGCATTAGCCGTCGAAAGGGTTCTACAACGAACTAGCATTCGTGAGGAGCCGATCAGATCGAGAGCTTCGTGTAGATGATCCGCAGAGGTCGGATATACTGTGTGGCTGTATTGCAATGATCAGATCTTTCCGACGGTGATCAGACTACGGCGATCGACTACCCACACGAAAGTAATGTGTTCTGAATACATAACAGTAAAATATTTACTGTAGAAGTTTAAATTTTAAATTTAAATACATGCTATATATATCATATTTAGATCTTTATATAAGATTAATACATATTAATTAATTAGATTAATTAATAATTTTTATTATAAAATTATAATTTTGAAAAATTTTTAAAATTATCATTTTACCCCTGCACTAAAATTCACAACAAATGGTATCAGAGCAGGTTCTAAAATATGATATACATTTACATACGTAGATTAAGTAGTAATCTAAAAGTTTAAATTTAAAATTTAAATTTAAATTTAAAATTTAAATTCAAAATTTAAAATATGAATTTTAAAATTTGAAATTCAAAATTCAAAATTCAAAAATTTGAAATTTAAAATTTGAAATTTAAAATTTATTTGAAATTTTAAATTTAAAATTCAAAATTTAAAATTCAAAATTTGAAATTCAAAATTTTAAAATTTTAAAATTTAAAATTTGAAATTTGTTTGAAATTTAAAATTTAAAATTTAAATTTTGAAATTGATATATTTAGATATACTTGATCCAAGTAGCAAGTAGTCTAATTGGGTTGGTTTTCATGGTCGTCCGGTCATAGAGAAAAAGTAGGATTTAAAGGCCCTCTCCTCCCATTCGATGGGGTTCTCCTATGGCGGTAGGGGTGCCGATGTGATTATATATCATGCAGATGAAGCAGCGAAAGGACTTAATTGTAAAGGTTCAATTGTAAAATTTATCATAAATGTGTTAGATTAGATCTAAAGGAATATTCATGATTTATTTTGATTGAGTTATTTTCTGTTATGTAATTAGCAATAGGATTGCTGTTTATGAAATGTGCTGATCCGTTTGTGAAATGAGTCAACACATTTGGTGAACAAAAAATAGAACTTTTCAAATTTAAAATTATTTTTGAAATGCCAAACCCTGACCCATCAGCCCAAATACTTAATTAAAAGAATTAAGTGTTGTCTAGTTGGTCTAGAATTGTGAATTAAGATCTAAGACAATTGCATAAACTTATGGGTCAATGGGTTAGATGGATTAGGTCCATAATTGGGTTAGACCTAAGGTTAGCTTAAAGAAATGGACTAAATTAGTGTAATTGGTCAAATCTAATCAAAAATTGAATTAGATTAGGTCAAGGACACTCTAGACACAACTCCAATAGTTGTAGTTGAATGGGTCCATGTCTTTAACTAGACCAAGATGGACTTAATTCAAGGCTACACGGTGGAACCCTATTTACTAAGTTGATCAAATTAGAACTAATGAACCGGTTGGTGTCTAAGGTAAGTTTGGCAGTCTGACCAGTGATTTTTAACTGGGAGCTACTCGCATTGATTTGATCTCTGACGAGTTAATGGCATATCCCTTCCACTGATCTCACTTACCTGGCCAACCTGGTGAGTTAGGTTTTGATTAGATCACTTGGTGATTAGGACTCACCCATGTCATTAGGTAAATCAGTGTGACTGATTTAGGTGCTTCTAATGTCGGCTTTAATTAAATCTTTTTTAAACTGATTTGGTGAAGTCAGTGGGAGGATTGAAATTGGCTGGTTAATTTTTTCTATTCTATCCTTTAATAAAATCCTCAAAAATTATTAGGTCCCTAAAAATGATTAAGTTATAGTGATAACTAAGTCATAGCCTCCCATTAAGTGAGTAATAATGAGTCCATTAGTTTAATAATCACTGGAGGTCCAAAGGCCTGGTGCTTATTGACTAATGGAATTATCATTCATAATATGATAATTTGGTTGAGTCTTTCTGATGGTGGTCAGGTTGGCCGGCCAAAGTCGGGCCTGATCATTTATTGGTCTGATTCACCAAATCAAGTCATGTTAATGGTTGGACCTAACCAGATCTTTTCAGTGGAGGCCAAAGCCTACTGATTAGGTTCTGGGGCAAAATTAATTACTAGAAGTTGTTTAGAGAAACAACTGGTTATGAACCTACCTGTAGATGCACATGGGTTGACCAACCAAAGTTGGACTCGTGTGTGGTCTGTATGGATTCTAGTACCCACTAAGGAATTAAAGTAATTTCTTGAATTGGAGGTTGAGGCTACCAGTTCATAAAAGTACTGGGAGAAACTTTAGACTAAAGTCCAAGTCTTTAGTATTAATAATTTATATACTAATAAAGGTCTGGTTTTCTTTTATGCAGCTATGGCCACTACCCTGTCGCTTTGGTTATTATTAGATAATGACAAGCTCATGCGACCTAATTTCGATAGCTGGTATCAAAAATTGAAAATCATCCTTGAGCATGAGCGGATCCTTTATGTCGTAACAGATCCGACACCAGAGGAGCCAGCCCCGAACGCTAGAGGGACGGTCCGAGATACTTACCAGAAGTGGCTCAACGATCGCACCACCGTTCGGTGCATAATGCTGGCGGCAATGAATGATGAGTTCAGCCGCAGGCTCGAGAACACCCAGTCGCAGGAGATGCTTCAAATGTTGAACGGCTCGACGTTGAAAGGCACAAAACTAGTTGTGCCATTTTCAATGCTCGGATGAGGGATGGGGCCTCAGTCACTGATCATGTACTGTACATGATCGAAATGATTGAGTTTCTAAGTAAACTGGGCTTTTCCTTGCACGAGCAGCTCGGTAAGGATGCGATTCTTAATTCTTTGCCCAAGTCCTTCTTCCCCTTTCTTACTCATTTTCGGATGACAAAACCTACAGTGAACTACCACGGCTTGTTGGGCTTGTTGCAGAACTTTGAGAAGGACCACCAGCTCCATAAGGAGTCGGTGAATGTTGTGGGAGGGTCTTCTTCTGGTCGTCGATCCTTTGAGAAAGGGAAGAAGAACAAGAAGAAGAAGAATAAGAAGGTACGACCGCATGCTGGGACGTCTGCACAGGGTCAGACCAAGAAGCACAAGCCCGACTTGAGCCAGGCGGAGTGCTTCTTTTGCAAGAAGCAGGGGCACTGAAAGAGGAACTGTCCTCTACACATTGCCTCCCTGGACCCGAACAGGTCGAAGAAGAAGCAAGATAATTATATGATAACACCTTACAACTTTTTCATTTGTGATACTACTGCTTGGGTATTAGATACCAGAAGCACTTATCATATCTGTAATTCGATATAGGGTCTACAGGTCAGTAGGAGATTTGATGAAGATGAGAGGTTCCTAAACGTTGGAGATAGAAGCAAAGTTCTAGTTCCAGCTTTAGAAATCATGAACCTTGTAATCAACTCTCGTAATGTAATTCTGAGTGAATGTCACTATTATCCAAGTTTTTTATTAAATATTATTTCGGTAGGCCTTTTGGCCATGTACAGTTATGAATTTTTAATAAAAAAAAATATTTACAATATCATTTTGAATGGTGTTACAATGTATGTTGGATAACTAAATAATAGAATTTACTTACTGTTGGTGCAGAAATCCGCTCGCGCCGGAGAAGCTGGAGTCGGGGAAGCCGCGGTCGCCGTCGGGACCTGCAAGGAAAGTCTAAACCGGAGGTGGGGTTGCTCTGGCAAGACCCTCCGATGCTCAAGTCAGTTCTCTGCCTCAACAAGAATGGAGTGCTCGAACGGAGAATTTAGCAGAGTTTTGAGATAAGGAAAAGGAGCTTAGAGAATAACGTATCTGGATCCCCCTTTTATAGACGGAGGAGGCAACGGATTGATGGCGATGTTTGTAACCGCCTGGTAGTGGGCCGCCCATGGTCAGGGGAATTGATTGCAGAAGATAGTGGAGCGGACACGTGGCCATTACCTCGGCCCACCACGTGGAATCTGTTATGAGGGGTGGAGCAGCGTCCGTTGTCAGCAGATAGGAGAATCACATGGTATCCGTCGCAGGAGGTGGAGCAGGTTCGTGGCCGTCACTGTGGCCTGCCAGGGGATAGTGGAGCTGTGCGGAGTCCGCCACAGGAAGTGGAGCAGGGCGGCTATGGTTACTGCGGCCTGTCCGGGAATGATGGTACTACGCGGAGTCTGCCACAAGAAGTGGGGCAGGGTCGTTGCCGTTTTGAGGGCCTATCAGGGGGTGCGGATCTGTCGATTGAAGCTCGGCAACGGCCGGAGCCTGGTTTCTGTTGGGATTCGGGTAAGGTCCTCCAGGCGGTAGGGGTCGTGAGTGGAGCCAGACTCCCGGGGGAGACCGAGCGGAACTGTTCTGACATTGGCGGCGGAGCCCGGCTCCCGTAGGAGTCCGGGCGGAGCTGCGCTGATGTCGTCGGTGGAGCCCGGCTCCCGTAGGAGTCCGGGCGGAGCTGCGCTGATGTCGTCGGTGGAGCCCGGCTCCCGTAGGAGTCCGGGCGGAGCTGCACTGATGTCGTCGGAGGAGCCCGGCTCCCGTAGGAGTCCGGGTGGAGCTGCACTTGCTGTCGGTGGTGGAGCCCGGCTCCCGTAGGAGTCCGGGCGGAGCTGTGCTGCAATCAAAGTTAAGGGTGAAGTCCGGCTCTGGTAGGAGTCCGGATGGAGCTTACCAGCAGTTGATACGGAGAGCGGAGCCCGGCTCCGTGGGAGTCCGGGCGGAGCTGTTCGGATGTTAGCGGCGGAGCCCGGCTCCCGTAGGAGTCCGGGCGGAGCTGCGCTGATGTCGTCGGTGGAGCCCGGCTCCCGTAGGAGTCCGGGCGGAGCTGTGCTGATGCCGTCGATGGAGCCTGGCTCCCGTAGGAGTCCGGGCGGAGCTGTGCTGCAATCAAAGTTAAGGGTGAAGTCCGGCTCTGGTAGGAGTCCGGATGGAGCTTACCAGCAGTTGATACGGAGAGCGGAGCCCTACTCCCGTGGGAGTCCGGGCGGAGCTGTTCGAATGTTGGCGGCGGAGCCCGGCTCCTGTAGGAGTCCGGGCGGAGCTGCGCTGATGTCGTCGGTGGAGCCCGGCTCCCGTAGGAGTCCGGGCGGAGCTGCGCTGATGTCGTCGGAGGAGCCCGGCTCCCGTAGGAGTCCGAGCGGAGCTGCACTTGCTGTCGGCGGTGGAGCCCGGCTCCCGTAGGAGTCCGGGCGGAGCTGTGCTGCAATCAAAGTTAAGGGTGAAGTCCGACTCTGGTAGGAGTCCGGATGGAGCTTACCAGCAGTTGATACGGAGAGCGGAGCCTGGCTCCGTGGGAGTCCGGGCGGAGCTGTTCGGATGTTGGCGGCGGAGCCCGGCTCCCGTAGGAGTCCGGGCGGAGCTGCGCTGATGTCGTCGGTGGAGCCCGGCTCCCGTAGGAGTCCGGGCGGAGCTGCGCTGATGTCGTCGGAGGAGCCCGGCTCCCGTAGGAGTCCGGGCGGAGCTGCACTTGCTGTCGGCGGTGGAGCCCGGCTCCCGTAGGAGTCCAGGCAGAGCTGTGCTGCAATCAAAGTTAAGGGTGAAGTCCGACTCTGGTAGGAGTCCGGATGGAGCTTACCAGCAGTTGATACGGAGAGCGGAGCCCGGCTCCGTGGGAGTCTGGGCGGAGCTGTTCGGATGTTGGCGGTGGAGCCCGGCTCCCGTAGGAGTCCGGGCGGAGCTGCGCTGATGTCGTCGGTGGAGCCCGGCTCCCGTAGGAGTCCGGGCGGAGCTGCGCTGATGTCGTCGGTGGAGCCCGGCTCCCGTAGGAGTCCGGGCGGAGCTGTGCTGATGTCGATTCCGTTGAGGGTTCCGGCTGTGGGTATTTTATACCCAACACCAGTCCCCCTACATCCGAGTTTTGAATTTCAAATGAAGGAAGTACACAGAGGTACAGCCGAAACCGTCCCTTCGAAGCCCGCGCCCTGCCGCTCCCAGATATTTTGGCATTAAATGAGCGCGTGCCGGAGTCTTCTCGAATTGGGGCGGTACGAGGGGATGCTTCGAAGACCCCGCAGGTACGCTGGCCCAGGTACGGTGCAATTATGACCCTGCCAACCGCCAGCCGCCTGCCACGGGGAGTGGGACACGCGTCGGATGCAGACTGGCCTGGGGAGATTCGAGATCATTATGGCACCGGATCCCAGGGTCTATTTAAACCCGTCCTCCCCCCTTCAGGCGTCCCACTCCATTTCTGATTTTTTGCTGGCGTCTATCATCTCCCCGAGAGTCTGCTCTAGCGAACGCCCTCTCGAGCCGTAGGCGCCTTCCGTTTCTCGCTCCCGGGTCCCCAGAGCAAGATAGGTTAGTGCCAACCTTCTTCTTCTTACCGCCTAGGGGCTTCTCCTCTTTTCATTTCTTTTGTGTCTTCTTCTGAGTTGACCTTCGGCGCCTCGTTCCCTTCTTGGTTTGCCTTTCCAGGGTCCTTTAGGTTCTCCTCCCAAAAAAAAATATCTTCCGACTCTTCTGCCCCCGTAAGTTCTGGGAGTTCTTCTGCTTCGAACCCCCAGGCCCCCGTTTCTGCGGACGAACCCGCGTTCGGGGCAGGGCCTCGCCCGGTTTTCGCACCAGGCGCCATTCCATGTTCGTCGACTCCGGATGAACTCCTCTTGATAAGGGCTCGGTACGGGGTTCCTTCGGAGTACGACCTGGGGCTTCCTGGCCCCTCTGACCGGGCCAGCGCTCCCCCTCCTGGTCGCTTTTGTTTGTACCAGGAGGCATTCCGTGCCAGACTCCGGCTTCCGCTTCCTGTCTTTGTTGCCGCCTTCTTTCATTTCTTAGAGATTTCTCTCGCCTCTGTCGCCCCGAATTCTTTTAGGTTTTTGATAGGGTTTCTCTCTCTCTGCCATATAGCCGAGGTCCAGCCATCCCTCTCCCTGTTCAGACATTTCTACACCTTCAAACGCCATCCTTCAGCGAAGGACTGGTGGTACTTCTCCCCCCAGTTCGGTAAGAAGGGGTTGCTGAAGGGCGCCCCTTCTTCGATTCACAACTGGAAGGGAAAATTTCTCTTTGTCTACTGCCCGACCTTGGAACTAGATCTGCCCCCTTGGGGGTCTCTGAGGAATTCCGTCCGTCGGGCTCCCAGCCTAGGAGAGGACGACCTCCAGGCTGCCCAGAAGCTTCTGAGTTATCCCGCTCCTTCCCTTCCTAACCTTCTGAGGGAGCAGCTTGTTTTCAACATCGGCCTGAGCCCTCAGGATCCAGCAAGTATTTATCTTTCCTTTTCTTGCCTTCTTCTTCTCTCTCTTCTTTTTTCTCTTTTTCTCCTTCTCTCTCTTTCTTTTTTTTTTTTTTTTTTTTTTGGCTCTGGACTGATTGGTGCCGCTTTCTCTTTCTTCTTTTATTTTCCTATTTTTTGTTTTTTTTTTTTTTTTTTCAGCAATGGACGCCGAAGCCACGCGGATGCTCGCCAAGGCTATGAGAGCTCAGAAGAGGAAGGGCGCGACGACCTCCGGTTCGGTGAAGAGGGTCAGGGTGGAGGAGACGAGCTTGGCTGCGCCCGTCCAGGCGACTCCGGCCATCGACATTCCTTCGGATGCTGAGCCGGCGGCCCCTCGGGCTCCCTCAAGGAGCCCGCCGACTGGGGTCCCCATTCCGGAGGTCCGCCCCACGGAGGCGCCCGCCGCGGGGAGGAGGAGGAAATCGGTGGCCCGCAGGGTGAGCAGCCACCGAGCCGCTGTAGACGAGTCCGTCTGCTCCGAGGGGGGATCGGAGAACCCCTTCAACGACAAGACTCTGATCTGGCGGCTGCTCGATGGTTGCATTCTGTCCGACGTCGTGGAGAGGATCGATCGCGTCGATCCCGAGCAGTGGGCCTGGGACACTTTGGGGTCCTTTCTTGAGGTAAGCGGATTTTTACTTGCACAGTTGCTCGGTCTTTGTTGTAATTCTCTATCTGTCCTTGCAGATCGGGCACCAGCTCTTCGCCTATGTCGAGGCATCGGGCCGCATGAGAAGGGACCTTCTTCGGGTGGAGGAGCGCTGCCAAGACGAGGTTGCTCGTCTCCAAGCGAAGACGGCCGAGGTGGCCGCCCTCCGGGAGGCCCTGGAGAGAGAGAGACAAGATCGGGAAGAGGAGAGACGAGCCCGGGAGGAGGAGAGACGAAGCTTGGAGGAGTCGGCGAGGAAGGCGGAGGCTGAGGTTGCCCATCTAGCCGAGCAAACTCCGGTTCTGGTCTCGGAGGCCAGGACCCTTGCGGTGGAGGAGTTCAAGGCTTTCGCGGAGATGAGGGAGCTGAACGTCCAGTTCGGCCTGGAGGCGTTTACCAAGGGGTTCGAGCTCTGCCGAGAGAGGGTGGCCAGTAGATACCCCGACCTTGATCTCGGCTTTTTGGAGGAGTCTGACGACGAGGCCGCCCCTTCGTCCGCCGCTACCGCAGTCGCACCCCCCGCGCCGAGCTCTCCACCCCCTGCCCCCGAGGTCTGAGACCTCCGATCTTGTATCTTTCTTTTGTCGCCATATTTCCTTTCCGCTTGTCTTCAAAATTAATCAATAAAGTCGAACTTCTTATTGTGGATGGTCTTTTCTTCCTCCTGCTCCTCTTTTTCTGCCTTTCTCCTTGTAATGAGTCGGTCTTTGACATTTGCATCTTCCGATGGCAGTGCCCTGCCGAAGCACTCCCCTTGCCCCTGGGGGTCCCGCTGAAGTCAACTATCCAACGGCTGAAAAAGAAGGTCCTCCACCTGATGAAGAAGTTGAAGAAGTCGGAGGGCGAGCTCCGCCAGGCGAAAAAATGCTATTCCGAGGCCGCCGCTGAGGCCGCCCACTTCAGGAGTCTCCAAGTGAAGGCAATCATGGACTACAGTCGGAGGAAGGCGAACTTCACAAAGGAGCTCGAGGAATGCACGAAGAGCGCCAGCGACCGAACTTGGGCTCAAGAAGCTAGGATCAGCGCCCTTAAGGTGGAGCTGTCAGCTGCGAAGAGGAGGATCGGCCAGCTGGAAGGAAACTCATCCCGGCTCACGACGCGGGATGAGCAGAAATGGTCACAGAAGGTCTCCGACCTCCAGAAGCAGCTTCAAGATGCTGAGATGAGCCACGATGTGCAGCGGGCCAGCTGGCGCCGGCAGGTAGAAGAGTACAAAGGGAGATTCCGTCAGGCGGCGGACGAGGTTGTTCGTCTCCAGAGGTAGTTGGTTACTAGGGCGCAGCTTGCTAACGCCCAAGATGCCGAAGAGCTCCTAGCCCTGAGGGGCACTGTCGAGGGGATTTCTGTCTCCCTTGGGGAGAAGACAGCCAAGCTTCAACAAGTGAGCATCCAACTGGCGCTTGAGCGGAGGGCTGTCGCGGACGTGGAGGCGGAGTTCGAAGTTCTGCGGAAGCAGCGTTGAGAAGCGGAGGCTGAAAGTCGGTGACTTCGTCAGGCGCTCCAGGATGCGCTGCGGAAGAAGGAAGAACTAGAAGAAGCAGTGGAGAGCCTGAGGCAGTCCTGGTCGAGGGATGGAAGTGATAACCCTAGGTCGGAGGGAGCAGGGCCTCCTTAGAGTTCTTTTGTCTTCATGTAATCACCCCCTTGTTTTTTGTCATTTTGCTCTTCTTTCCCTGGCCGTCCTGGCCCTGTAGTATGCATATGGAAAATGGAAAAAGTGCTTTACGTTACCTCGTCCACGCATAACATGATGTTGTCGTCTGTTGACCCTCTCCTGCCGTTCGACTTGTCGTCGCGGGGGGGGGGCTCTTCCCTTCCATCCGTCCTTGTCGTGTGGCCGGGTTTCGCCGCCATTATTAACCCCTGCTGCGGGAGTGGCTGACGGAGCCCGGCTTCCGTGGGAGTCCAGGCGAAGTCTTCCTTGTCGTAGGAACCCGGCTCCCGTAGGAGTCCGGGTGAAGCCTTCTTTGCGGTGGGACCCGGCTCCCGTAGGAGTCCGGGTGAAGTCTTCTTGGCGGCGAAACCCGGCTCCCGTAGGAGTCCGGGTGAAGTCTTCTTGGCGGCGAAACCTGGCTCCCGTAGGAGTCCGGGTGAAGTCTTCTTTGGCGTAGGGACCCGGCTCCCGTAGGAGTCCGGGTGAAGTCTCCTTGGCGGTGGAACCCGGCTCCCGTAGGAGTCCGGGTGAAGTCTTCTTTGGCGTAGGGACCCGGCTCCCGTAGGAGTCCGGGCCTTCCACTTTGCTCATGTCAGGACGAGGTTCTCCTCCTGTTCCTGACAGGGCTGCGGGGGCACATTAGGGCGTTACGAGGTCTCTCCCCCCATCCGGTCTAAAGGAACCGGGCCTTCGACTTTGCTCAAGTTAGGGCGAGGTTCTCCTCCTGTCCCTAACAGGGCTGTGGGGGCACATTAGGGCGTTGCGAGGCCTCTCCCCCCATCCGGTCTAAAGGAACCGGGCCTTCAACTTTGCTCAAGTTAGGGCGAGGTTCTCCTCCTGTCCCTAACAGGGCTGTGGGGGCACATATGGGCGTTGCAAGGCCTCTCCCCCCATCCGGTCTAAAGGAACCGGGCCTTCGACTTTGCTCAAGTTAGGGCGAGGTTCTCCTCCTGTCCCTAACAGGGCTGTGGGGGCACATTAGGGCGTTGCGAGGCCTCTCCCCCCATCCGGTCTAAAAGAACCAGGCCTTTGACTTTGCTCATGTCAGGACGAGGTCCTCCTCCTGTTCCCAACATGGCCGTTGTTTTTGGAGGGGTCATATTCAGTCATAATACATCCATGTTAAGTAGGAGGGGCACGTTAGCTAGAAAGAAGAGTAAATTCAAAACGAAATAGTAAGTGATACATTTACGGTTCTCCCACTCCTCCTTGAGGCCCTCCGGCGATGGAGTCGATGGTCCCGATAGGAGGCCGATCCCCGGGCTGCTCCTCCCTTTTCTACAGTTCGGGCGGTGGGAGGGCTCTTGGCCGGTCTCCCCTACCCTCAGGCCTGCGACAGATGAACCTGTCGAGTCGACCTCGCCGGATGAGCTCCTCGATCTCGTCCTGGAGCTGGATGCATTCTTCGGTGTCGTGGCCGTGGTCGCGGTGGTAGAGGCAAAACTTGTTGGGGTTGCACTTTCCGGGGTGCGTGCGCATCCTCTCTGGCCTAGGGAGCTGCTCCCTGACCTCCATCAGCACCTGGGCCCTCGAGGCGTTGAGGGGGGCGTAGTTGCGAAATTTCCCTGGCGGGGAACCCCACCGAAACCTGTCGTCCGGGCTTCTCTGCCTGCGCGCCCTGGGGGGAGTATGGGCGCGCTTATGTCCAGGAGGGGATCGGGAGCGAGGCCGGGCTTCTTTTGGCCTCTTCTCGACTGCGGGCTTACCAGAATCTCCCGCCTGACGCTCCCTCGCAGTCTCTTCGTCCTTCATTTTGAAGGCCTCTTCCGCTCGGGCGTATCCTTCAGCCCGAGCCAGTAGATCAGCAAAATCCCTGGGGTACTTCTTCTCCAGGGAGTACAAAAGGTCATTCTTCTGAAGGCCACCCTTCAGGGCGGCCATGGCAACTGACTGGTCCAAGTTTCAGACCTCCAACGCCGCGATGTTGAAGCGGTTATCGTAGGCCCGTATGGACTCCCCTTCCCTCTGCTTGATGTTGATGAGGGACTCCGAACCTTTCCGGGGACGCCGGCTGCTGATGAAATGGGCCACGAATTGGTGGCTCATTTGATCGAAGGAGAATATGGTACCCGGCTTCAGAGCCGAGTACCAGTTCCTCGCTGCTCCCTTCAAAGTAGACGGGAAAGCCCGGCACAAGATGGCGTCGGGAGCACCGTGAAGCAGCATCATCGTTCGGAAGGCCTCCAGATGATCCATCGGGTCCGACGTCCCGTCGTAGCTTTCAAACTAGGGGAGCTTGAAATTCGGCGGGATCGGTTCCTGCATGATCATTTGGGAGAAGGGAGGGTCAGTGCAGATATCCTCACCATAAACGGGAGGCGCATGGCGGAGTTCTTCGATCCGTCGGTTCATCTCCTGGAGCCTCCGGTCCAGGAAGTCCTCTCGACTCCGAGTCTCGAGGGTCCTTTGGCAGAACGGGGGCAGGGATCTCCCAGGGATGGAGTCGTGGTCCGACTGAGGGCTCTCTACCCTCGGATTCGCCTTCCCAGGAAGGACGGGGCGGCTGGCCCAGGTGGCCTGCCCCACCGTCGGGTTCTGGCATTCCAGAGATGCCCCCTCCGGATGCGCCGACGCCTGCGGCTGCTGCTGCTGTATTGCTTGTACGGCCTCGACGAGGCCTTTGACCTGCTGCGCCAGCAAGTCAAACTGCTCCGCGTCGACCGCCGCCGCCGGAGGGGGAGGAGGAGGAGGCTGAGAAACGGGAGGGGAGGCCAGAGCCTGAGATCTGGCCGCGGAGGCCGTGGACCGCCGGGTAGACGCCTTGCGCGGAGGCATCGAGTGTCGATCTCGCGGGGGAGGATTAGGAATGGATGACGGAGAGATGGTCGGAGGCGGTTCCGCTGAACACTCCTTTAAGAACAAGGGTGCTGCGAAGGTTCAGCCCTTCCTCTAGCGCCAATCCTGTTGGTGCAGAAATCCGCTCACGTCGGAGAAGCTGGAGTCGGGGAAGCCGCGGTCGCCGCCGGGACCTGCAAGGAAAGTCTAAACCGAAGGTGGGGTTGCTCCGGCAAGACCCTCCGACGCTCAAGTCAGTTCTCTGCCTCAACAAGAATGGAGTGCTCGAACAGAGAATTTAGCAGAGTTTTGAGATAAGGAAAAGGAGCTTAGAGAATAACGTATCTGGATCCCCCTTATATAGACGGAGGAGGCAACGGATTGATGGCGATGTTTGTAACCGCCTGGTAGTGGGCCGCCCATGGTCAGGGGAATTGATTGCGGAAGATAGTGGAGCGGACACGTGGCCATTACCTCGGCCCGCCACGTGGAATCTGTTATGAGGGGTGGAGCAGCATCCGTTGTCAGCAGATAGGAGAATCGCATGGTATCCATCGCAGGAGGTGGAGCAGGTTCGTGGCCGTCACTGTGGCCTGCCAGGGGATAGTGGAGCTGTGCAGAGTCCGCCACAGGAAGTGGAGTAGGGCGGCTATGGTTTCTGCGGCCTGTCAGGGAATGATGGTACTGCGCGGAGTCTGCCACAGGAAGTGGGGCAGGGTCGTTGCCGTTTTGAGGGCCTGTCAGGGGGTGCGGATCTGTCGATTGAAGCTCGGCAACGGTCGGAGCTCGGTTTCTGTTGGGATCCGGGTAAGGTCCTCCTGGCAGTAGGGGTCGTGAGCGGAGCCCGACTCCCGGGGGAGACCGAGCGGAACTGTTCTGACGTTGGCGGTGGAGCCCGGCTCCCGTAGGAGTCCGGGTGGAGCTGCGCTGATGTCGTCGGTGGAGCCCGGCTCCCGTAGGAGTCCGGGCGGAGCTGCGCTGATGTCGTCGGTGGAGCCCGGCTCCCGTAGGAGTCCGGGCGGAGCTGCGCTGATATCATCGGAGGAGCCCGGCTCCCGTAGGAGTCCGGGCGGAGCTGTGCTGCAATCAAAGTTAAGGGTGAAGTCCGGCTCTGGTAGGAGTCCGGATGGAGCTTACCAGCAGTTGATACGGAGAGCGGAGCCCGGCTCCGTGGGAGTCCGGACGGAGCTGTTCGGATGTTGGTGGCGGAGCCCGGCTCCCGTAGGAGTCCGGGCGGAGCTACGCTGATGTCGTCGGTGGAGCCCGGCTCCCGTAGGAGTCCGGGCGGAGCTGTGCTGATGCCGTCGGTGGAGCTCGGCTCCCGTAGGAGTCCGGGCGGAGCTGTGCTGCAATCAAAGTTAAGGGTGAAGTTCGGCTCTGGTAGGAGTCCGGATGGAGCTTACCAGCAGTTGATACGGAGAGCGGAGCCCGGCTCCCGTGGGAGTCCGGGCGGAGCTGTTCGGATGTTGGCGGCGGAGCTCGGCTCCCGTAGGAGTCCGGGCGGAGCTGCGCTGATGTCGTCGGTGGAGCCCGGCTCCCGTAGGAGTCCTTGCAGAGCTGTGCTGATGTCGTCGGAGGAGCCCGGCTCCCGTAGGAGTCCGGGCGGAGCTGCACTTGCTGTCGGCGGTGGAGCCCGGCTCCCGTAGGAGTCCGGGCGGAGCTGTGCTGCAATCAAAGTTAAGGGTGAAGTCCGGCTCTGGTAGGAGTCCGGATGGAGCTTACCAGCAGTTGATACGGAGAGCGAAGCCCGGCTCTGTGGGAGTCCGGGCGGAGCTGTTCGGATGTTGGCGGCGGAGCCCGGCTCCCGTAGGAGTCCGGGCGGAGCTGCGCTGATGTCGTCGGTGGAGCCCGGCTCCCGTAGGAGTCCGGGCGGAGCTGCGCTGATGTCGTCGGAGGAGTCCGGCTCCCGTAGGAGTCCGGGCGGAGCTGCACTTACTGTCGGCGGTGGAGCCCGACTCCCGTAGGAGTCCGGGCGGAGCTGTGCTGCAATCAAAGTTAAGGGTGAAGTCCGGCTCTGGTAGGAGTCCGGATGGAGCTTACCAGCAGTTGATACGGAGAGCGGATCCCGGCTCCGTGGGAGTCCGGGCGGAGCTGTTCGGATGTTGGCGGTGGAGCCCGGCTCCCGTAGGAGTCCGGGCGGAGCTGCGCTGATATCGTCGGTGGAGCCCGGCTCCCGTAGGAGTCCGGGTGGAGCTGCGCTGATGTCGTCGGTGGAGCCCGGCTCCCGTAGGAGTCCGGGCGGAGCTGTGCTGATGTCGATTCCGTTGAGGGTTCCGGCTGTGGATATTTTATACCCAACACTTACTATCACAGCCTGTTAGTATGGTTCAAACTTTCGGTAAATGCCCTAGAATGGATAATATGTCAGAAGTCTACCTTTGGCACTGTAGGCTAGGTCATATCAATAAGAACAGGAAAAATAGGTTGGCTCAAGAAGGAATTCTTGAAGTTGGTGATTGTGAATCACTTCTAACCTATGAGTCCTGTCTTCTTAGGAAGATGACCAAATCACCTTTTACTGAAAAAGGTGAGCGAGCCAGTGAACTCTTGGGTCTGATACATTCTGATGTATGTGGACCCATGAGCTCAAGTGCAAGAGGTGGAAATTTCTACTTCATAACCTTCACAGACGACCTATCGAGGTATGGGTATGTCTACTTAATGAAGCATAAGTCAGAGTCATTTGAAATGTTCCAACTATTCCGAAATGAGGTAGAAAAATAAACTAAAAAGTGTATTAAAACTCTTCGATCTGATCGAGGAGGTGAATACCTTTCCAATGAGTTTCTGACATATCTTGAGGAGAATAGGATTCTCTCTCAGTGGACTCCTCCTGGAACACCACAGCATAATGGTGTGTCTGAAAGGAGGAATCGGACCTTGTTGGACATGGTTCGATCTATGATGGGGTTTGCTGGTTTGCCGATCTCTCTTTGGGATATGCGCTCGAATCGGCTTGTTACCTTCAAAATAGGATTCCGAGTAAGTCTGTAACTAAAACGCCATATGAGATATGGATAGGACGTAAGCCAGTACTCTCACACCTTAGGATTTGGGGGTGTCCGACTTATGTTAAACGTTTAATTACGGACAAGCTTAGACCTAGGTCTGACAAGTGTTATTTCATAGGGTACCCAAAAGAGACCAAAGGGTATTATTTCTACCTAGCTGATGAGCATAAGGTGTTTGTCAGCCTTAAGGCAATCTTTTTGGAAAAGGAGTTCCTTGGTGAAGGGACTGTTGCCTCTAAGGTCAAACTTGAGGAAGTTCAGTAGGTGGAAAAACCGACACAAGTTGCTGAACCTGAACCAGATTTGGTTAGATCAGATCCGGAGCCCATAGTTCCTGCACCCATAAGGCGATCTGGTAGAGTACCACGTCAACCGGACAGATACTATAGTTTCTTGGTCCGGAATGACGATCCTGTCGAACTTGATTAAAATGATGAGGATCCGATGACCTACATGGATGCAATGCAGAGATCTGACTCTGAGAAATGACTAGAGGCCATGAAATCCAAAATAGAGTCCATGAAGGTCAATGATGTGTGGACATTGGTTGACCCACCTGAAAGAGTAAAATCCATAGGGTGTAAGTGGGTCTTCAAGAGGAAGAGGGGCGCGGACGGAAATGTGGAGACCTATAAAGTCCATCTGGTTGCCAAGGGATATCGTCAACGTTATGGTATAGACTATGACGAGACATTTTTTCCTGTGGCAATGCTCAAATCCATTCGGATTATGCTTGCGATAGCTGCCCATCTGGACTTTGAAATCTGGCAGATGGATGTGAAGACAGCTTTCCTAAACGGAGAGCTGGACGAAGATGTGTATATGATACAACCTGAAGGGTTCATATCCATAGATGAGTCTAAGGTGTGCAGGCTACAGAGGTCTATTTATGGACTTAAGCAGGCATCCCAGAGTTGGAACATACATTTTGATAGGACGATCAAGGCGTATGGCTTCGTTAAGAACGGAGAAGAGTCCTGCATTTATAAGTGGGCTAATGGTCTAGTAGTGGTATTTCTTGTATTGTATGTGGATGACATTCTCTTAATCGAAAATGATGTTCCTGCATTACAGGGAATAAAAATTTAGCTGTCGTCACAGTTCTCCATGAAGGATCTGGGAGAAGCTTCCTACATCTTAAGGATGAGGATCTATAGGGATAGATCTAAAAGGTTGCTTGGCTTATCCCAGTCCACGTACATTGATACTATGCTGAAAAGGTTCAGTATGGATAACTCCAAGAAAGGCTATCTACCCATAGGCCATGGAATTTCTCTCTCGAAGAGGGATTGTCCGACAACACCTCAAGAGAGAGAGCATATGGGTAGAATTTCATATACTTCGACAGTGGGATCTATCATGTACGCCATGACATGTACACGACCAGATGTGGCATACTCACTAGGGGTAGTGAGTAGATACCAATCTGATCCAGGGGAGAATCACTGGAAGATTGTTAAAACCATCCTGAAGTATTTAAGAAATACTAAGGACCAGTGGCTTGTTTATGGTGAATCGGACTTGAGGCTTATGGGGTTTACAGACTCCAGTTTCCAGTCTGATCAAGATGACAGCAAGAGTGTGTCGGAATTTATTTTTATCCTTAATGGTGGGGCTATCTGCTGGAAGAGTTTCAAGCAGCACACTGTGGTTGATTCAGTTTGTGAGGCAGAGTATGTCGTTGCATCAGATGCTGCCAAAGAAGTGGTGTGGCTGAGAAAATTCATCACCGAGCTCAGAGTAGCACACTCCCTTGTTGGTCCAGTTCTGTTCTATTGTGACAGCTCTGGAGCCATTGCTCAAGCGAAGGAACTGAAGGCACACCAGCGGATGAAGCATATTCTGTGCCGCTACCATCTCATCCGAGAAATCATGGATCGAGGTGACGTCGACCTTCAGAAGATTGACGAAAAGGAGAACCTGGCTGACCCATTCACCAAAGCCATTGCGGTGAAGGAGTTCGATGACTTCAAGTCGAAGATGGATATTAGATACTGCACCGATTGGCTTTAGGTCAAGTGAGAGATTGTTGGGAATAGTGTTCCAAAGCCAATCGTCAGCCTGTTGACGATTGTGCTCTTTTCTGTATTAGTATATGAATTATAAATAAATAAAAGTTATTTTGGTATTTTTCATCACAAATTGTTTCATCTTCTAATGAACTCCTGTGTTGCGGTAAAGTCCTTAGGACTATTTAGACTCGACAAAGGAGGATTTATCGTTTAGTCCTTAAACCTGTTCGTGACCAAATGATATATTGTTACCAAGGACAATAACGTTTATCAAGCATAGGTCGTTGTGTGCCATATGGGTTGGTTGTCCTCTTAACCAAGGAGTGTGGAGATACTGGTATGGCATACAGGTGAGATGTAAGGGTACATCTGCACTGAACGTGACCGACTCCGGAGCTTATTCTGCTGTCAAGATTTGCTCCAATGAGATATGGGTATAACTGTCCCTCCGACCTGAAACCACCACAGTGACTTGCAAGCAACTCACTGCACTTAGGCACTGAACTACTTAAATTTCTAATTCAGTGACGGAAGGCTGCTAGGTGTAGTCAAGTACTTGACTTGTCGGTGCGTGTATCAAGATGGGATTGACCACTCCAGTTCAGGAGCTGTGTATAGTCATGTTTCAATTTAGCAAAACCTTGGCTAGGATAGTCCTAGTGAGGAGTCACAGGACTGTTTGAGTTGAGCACGATTCGGATGATCTGATCAGGGTTGACAGTTTAACCCTGAGTCATCCTATACACAGGGGTCAAAAGGGATGAATTATACAGTAACCATATTTGCGTAGGTTCTGAATGTTGCGATTGTGACTATTTGACCTATCTGAATATTGGGTACCATTGCTCGATGGTCACTTCGATTAGTACAGGAATTGGTTCCTATGCTACTGACTTAGGTGCGAACCTGTGGGGTCACACACATTAGAGGTTCCTATCTGATCTGATGGCTGGTGAGAGTCCCACTAGATGGGACTCTTCGACCAAGAGTTCTAATGCTCGGAGACTCTGAGTCTTACATGTCTGAGACTCTGTGATTGATAATCAAGATTCTCTGATCACGAGTTCCACACATTTTGGGTACCAGGGTCAAGAGTCCCACTGGTTTGGGACTCTTCGATCAAGGTTTCATATCGATGGACTTTGATGCCCGATTGCCCATCAAATTTGGACTGAGTATTTATGAGAGGTTTAATTAGTGATTTGATCACTAATTAACTTAATTTGATTGAGTAATTATTTTTGGATCAAGTCCAATTGAATTGGATTCAATTGGGTTTGACCCAATTAGGTTAAGAGTTGACCTAATCGTCGAGGTGGTTTGGTCTCTAATCTGATCAGGGGTTGGGCTTAGTCAATTTTTTATTTGATTAAAATTTTATTGAGCCTAATTAAGCCTAATTATGTTGGGTTTAATTTAGTCTAATTGTGCCTAACCTATTTTAATAGGGTTGGTTCAATTAGGTTTGAAACCACCTTTGACTTATCTCCCTGCGCCACCTCACTCACCTATGCCTATTTGAATTCATGAGAAACAAGTTCTCATGAATTTTCTTCCACGCAAAAGCCTTCCCATGCCCCACCTGTGTGTGCCATCAGAGTGGATAAAGATGGTTGGTTGGCCATTCAAATTCAAATAAAGTTTGAATTTGAATGGACAACTAATCCCATGCGCCACCTTATCCACTTGTGCGCCACTTCCTCCACTCGAGAAAAAGTTTCTCGTGTAAACTCTCCATGCACAAGGAAGCCCACACCCCTCCCTTCTCATACCTTGAGTGGATAAGGATAAGTTGGTTGGCACTTGAATTCAAATTCAATTTGAATTCAAGTGAGCAACCACCTAGCTTTATCCTCTCGCACGGTGAAGATGCGATCTTGCACTGTTTTAAAAGGAAAGAGAAGGTGGGGTGTGTGCACAATTTATCGGAGATAGAAGGTTTCATGAGAAGGCCTTGTGCATGAGATTGGAAGTTCAAAAAAATTTTGAGAGAAAAGAAAAGAAAGAAAGTGGGCGCAGGATTTTCTGTGAGTATCCTAGGGTTTCTGCCTAGGGTTCGAAAAGTGAGAAGGTTAGCTACGAGTGTCGTGAGCCCACCAAACTTCAGGAAGAGCTTCATCAACCTCTCAAGTATCTCTGCTGACGATCCAGAGCATCCGAGGAGTTGACAGACATCGATCGAAGGAGTTCGATCAACATCAGCCGTCAAAAGAGTTCTGCAATGAACTAGCATTCGTGAGGAGCCGATCAGATCGAGAGTTTCATGTAGATGTTTTGCAGAGGCCAGACATACTGTGTGGCTGCATTATGATGATCTAACCTTTTTGACGATGATCAGACTGCGGCGATCGACTATCTACACGAAGGTAATGTGTTCTGAACACATAACAGTAAAATATTTACTGTAGAAGTTTAAATTTTAAATTTAAATACATGCTATATATATCATATTTAGATCCTTATGTAGGGTTAATACATATTAATTAATTAGATTAATTAATAATTTTCACTGTAAAATTATAATTTTGAAAAGTTTTAAAGTTATCATTTTACCCCTGCACTGAAATTCACAACAAATGATATCAGAGCAGCTTCTAAAATATGATATACATTTGCATGCATAGATTAAATAGTAATCTAAAAGTTTAAATTTGAAATTTAAATTTAAATTTTGAAATTTAAAATTTAAATTTTGAATTTTAAATTTTGAAATTCAAAATTCAAAAATTTAAAATTTAAAATTCAAAATTTAAAATTTAAAATTTATTTAAAATTTTAAATTTGAAATTCAAAATTTAAAATTCAAAATTTGAAATTCAAAATTTTAAAATTTAAAATTTGAAATTTATTTGAAATTTAAAATTTAAATTTTAAAATTTAAAATTTAAAATTTAAATTTTGAAATTGACATATTTAGATATACTTGATCCAAGTAGCAAGTAGTCTAATTGGGTTGGTTGCCAAGGTCGTCCGATCATAGGAGAAAAGTAGGGTTTAAAGGCCCTCTCCTCCCATTCGATGGGGTTCTCCTATGACGGTAGGGGTGCCGATGCGATTATATCCCATGCAGATGAAGTAGCGAAAAAACTTAATTGTAAAGGTTCAATTGTAAAATTTATCATGAATGTGTTAGATTAGATCTAAAAGAATATTCATGATTTATTTTAATTGAGTTATTTTCTGTTATATAATTAGCAATAGGATTACTGTTTATGAAATGTGCTGATCCATTTGTGAAATGAGTCAACACATTTGGTGAACAGAAAATAAAACTTTTCAAATTTAAAAATTATTTTCGAAATATCAAATCCTGACCCATCAGCCCAAATACTTAATTAAAAGAATTAAGTGTTGTCTAGTTGGTCTAGAATTATGAATTAAGACCTAAGACAATTGCATAAACTTGTGGGTCAATGGGTTAGATGGATTAGGTCCATAATTGGGTTAGACCTAAGGTTAGCTTAAAGAAATGGACTAAATTAGAGTAATTGATCAAATCTAATCAAAAGTTGAATTAGATTAGGTCAAGGACACTCTAGACTCAACACCAATAGTTGTAGTTGAATGGGTCCATGTCTTTAACTAGACCAAGATGGACTTAATTCAAGGCTACACGGTGGAACCCTATTTACTAAGTTGATCAAATTAAAACTAATGAACCGGTTGGTGTCTAAAGTAACTTCGGCAGTCTGACCAGTGATTTTTAACTGAGAGCTACTCGCATTGATTCAATCTCTGACGAGTTAATGGTATATCCCTTCCACTGATCTCACTTACCTGGCCAACCTGGTGAGTTAGGTTTTGATTAGATCACTTAGTGATTAGAGCTCACCCATGTCATTAGGTAAATCAGTGTGACTGATTTAGGTGCTCCTAATGCCGGCTTTAATTAAATCCTTTTTAAACTGACTTGGTGAAGTCAGTGGGAGGATTAAAATTGGCTGGTTAATTTTTTCTCTTCTATCCTTTAATAAAATCCTCAAAAATTATTAAGTCTCTAAAAATGATTAAGTTATAGTGATAACTAAGTCATAGCCTCCCATTAAGTGAGTGATAATGAGTCCATTAGTTTAATAATCACTGGAGGCCCAAAGGCCTGGTGCTTATTGACTAATGAAATTATCATTCATAATATGATAATTTGGTTGAGTCTTTCTGATGGTGGTCAGGTTGGCCGGCCAAAGTCGGGCCTAATCATTTATTGGTCCGATTTACCAAATCAAGTCATGTTAATGGTTGGACCTAACCAAATCTTTTCAGTGGAGGCTAAAGCCTACTGATTAGGTTCTGGGATAAAATTAATTACTAGAAGTTGTTTAGAGAAACAACTGGTTATGAACCTACCCATAGATGCACATGGGTTGACCAACCAAAGTTGGACTCGTGTGTGGTCTGTGTGGATTCTAGTACCCACTAAGGAATTAAAGTAATTCCTCGAATTGGAGGTTGTGGCTACCAGTTCGTAAAAATACTGGGAGAAACTTTAGACTAAAGTCCAAGTATTTAGTATTAATAATTTATATGCTAATAAAGGTCTGATTTTTCTTTATGCAGCTATGGCCACTACCATGTCGCTTCGGTCATTATTAGATAATGACAAGCTCATGGGACCTAATTTCGATAGCTGGTATCGAAAATTGAAAATCATCTTTGAGCATGAGCGGATCTTTTATGTAGTAACGGATCCGGCACCTGAGGAGCCAGCCCCGAATGCTAGAGGTACGGTTCGAGATACTTACCAGAAGTGGCTCAACGATCGCACCACCGTTCGATGCATAATGCTGGCGGCAATGAATGATGAGTTCAGCCGCAGGTTCGAGAACGCCCAGCCACAAGAGATGCTTTAAATATTGAACGACTCTTTTGGCACGCCTGACGATGTTGAAAGGCACAAAACTAGTTGTGCCATTTTCAATGCTCGGATGAGGGATGGGGCCTCAGTCACTGATCATGTACTGTACATGATCGAAGTGATTGAGTGCCTAAGTAAACTGGGCTTTCCCTTGCATGAGCAGCTCGGTAAGGATGCGATCCTTAATTCTTTGCCCAAGTCCTTCCTCCCCTTTCTTACTCATTTTCGGATGACAAAGCCTGCAGTGAACTGCCACGGCTTGTTGGGGTTGCTGCAGAACTTTGAGAAGGACTACCAGCTCCATAAGGAGTCGGTGAATGTTGTGGGAGGGTCTTCTTCTGGTCGTCGACCCTTTGAGAAAGGGAAGAAGAACAAGAAGAAGGAGAATAAGAAGGTGTGGCCGCATGCTGAGACATCCGCACAGGGTCAGACCAAGAAGTGCAAGCCCGACTTGAGCCAGGCGGAGTGCTTCTTTTGCAAGAAGCAGGGGCACTGGAAGAGGAACTGTCCTCTATACATTGCCTCCCTGCACCTGAACAGGCCGAAGGAGAAGCAAGGTAATTATATGATAACACCTTGCAACTTTTTTATTTGTGATACTACTGCCTGGGTATTGGATACCGAAAGCCCTTATCATATCTGTAATTCGATGCAGGGTCTGTAGGTCAGTAGGAGATTTGATGAAGGTGAGAGGTTCCTGAACGTTGGAGATGGAAGCAAAATTTTAGTTCTAGCTTTAGGAATCATGAACTTTGTAATCAACTCTCGTAATATAATTCTGAGTGAATGTCACTATTGTCCAAGTTTTTTATTAAATATTATTTCTGTAGGCCTTTTGGCCATGTACAGTTATGAATTTTTAATAAAAGAAAATATTTGTAATATCATTTTGAATGGTGTTACAATATTTGTTGGACTACTAAATAATGAAATTTACTTACTATCACAGCCTATTAATATGGTTCAAACCTCCGGTAAACACCCTAGAATAGATAATATGTCAAAAGTCTACCTTTGGCACTGTAGACTAGGTCATATCAATAAGAACAGGATAAATAGGTTAGCACAAGAAGGAATTCTTGAAGTTGGTGATTGTGAATCACTTCCAACCTGTGAGTCCTGTCTTCTTGGGAAGATGACCAAATCACCTTTTACTGAAAAAGGTGAGCGAGCCAGTGAACTCTTGGGTCTGATACATTCTGATGTATGTGGACCCATGAGCTCAAGTGCAAGAGGTGGATATTTCTACTTCATAACCGTCACAGATGACCTATCAAGGTATGGGTATGTCTACTTAATGAAGCATAAGTCGGAGTGATTTGAAATGTTCAAACTATTCCGAAATGAGGTAGAAAAATAAACTAGAAAGTATATTAAAACTCTTCAATCTGATCGAGGAGGTGAATACCTTTCCAATGAGTTTCTGACATATCTTGAGGAGAATAGGATTCTCTCTCAGTGGACTCCTCCTGGAATACCACAGCATAATGATGTGTCTGAAAGGAGGAATCGGACCTTGTTGGACATGGTTCGATCCATGATGGGGTTTGCTGGTCTGCCAATCTCTCTCTAGGGATATGCACTCGAATCGGCTTGTTACCTTCTAAATAGGGTTTCGAGTAAGTCTGTAACCAAAACGCCATATAAGATATGGATAGGACTCCCACATCTTAGGGTTTGGGGGTGTCCGACTTATGTTAAACGTTTAATTACGGACAAGCTTGGACCTAGGTCTGACAAGTGTTATTTCATAGGGTACCCAAAAGAGATCAAAGGGTATTATTTCTACCTAGCTGATGAGCATAAGGTGTTTGTCAGCCTTAAGACAATCTTTTTGGAAAAGGAGTTCCTTGGTGAAGGGACTGTTACCTCTAAGGTCGAACTTGAGGAAGTTCGGCAAGTAGAAAAACTCACACAAGTTGCTGAACCCGAACCAGATTTGGTTAGATCAGATCTGGAGCCCATAGTTTTTGCACCCTTAAGGCGATTTAGTAGAATACCACGTCAACCGGACAGATACTATGGTTTCTTGGTCCGAGACGGCGATCCTGTCGAACTTGATGAAAATGATGAGGATCCGATCACCTACATGGATGCAATGCAGAGACCTGACTCTGAGAAATAGCTAGAGGTCATGAAATCCAAAA
Source organism: Elaeis guineensis (assembly GCF_000442705.2). Taxonomy (NCBI): domain Eukaryota; kingdom Viridiplantae; phylum Streptophyta; class Magnoliopsida; order Arecales; family Arecaceae; genus Elaeis; species Elaeis guineensis. The sequence goes on from NC_025997.2 coordinate 51,057,751, forward strand.
TGGAGTCCATGAAGGTCAACGATGTGTGGACATTGGTTGACCCATCCGAAGGAGTAAAATCTATAGGGTGTAAGTGGGTCTTCAAGAGGAAGAGGGGCACAGACGAAAAGGTGGAGACCTATAAAGCCCATCTAGTTGCCAAGGGATATCGTCAACGTTATGGTATAGACTATGACGAGACATTTTCTCTTGTGACAATGCTCAAATCTATTTGGATTATGCTTGCGATAGCTGCCCATCTGGACTATGAAATCTGGTAGATGGATGTGAAGACAGCTTTTCTAAATGGAGAGCTGGACGAAAAGATGTATATGATACAACCTGAAGGGTTCACATCCATAGATGAGTTTAAGGTGTGCAGGCTACAGAGGTCCATTTGTGGACTTAAGCAGGCATCCCGGAGTTGGAACATACGTTTTGATAGGACGATCAAGATGTATGGCTTCATTAAGAATGAAGAAGAGCCCTACATTTATAAGTGGGCTAATGGTCCAGTAGTGGTATTTCTTGTATTGTATGTGGATGACATTCTCTTAATCGGAAATGATGTCCCTGCATTATAGGGAATAAAGATTTAGCTGTCGTCACAGTTCTCCATGAAGGATCTGGGAGAAGCTTCGTACATCCTAGGGATGAGGATCTATAGGGATATATCTAAAAAGTTGTTTGGCTTATTCCAGTCCACGTACATTGATACTATGCTGAAGAGGTTCAGCGTGGATAATTTCAAAAAAGGCTATCTACCCATTGGTCATGAAATTTCTCTCTCGAAGAGGGATTGTCCGACAAAACCTCAAGAGAGAGAGCATATGGGTAAAATTCCATATGCTTCGGCAGTGGGATCTATCATGTATGCCATGACATGTACACGACCAGATGTGGCATACTCACTAGGGGTAGTGAGTAGATACCAATCTGATCCAGGGGAGAATCACTAGAAGGTTGTTAAAACCATCCTGAAGTATTTAAGAAATACTAAGGACCAGTGGCTTGTTTATGGTGAATCAGACTTGAGATTTATGGAGTTTACAGACTCCAGTTTCCAGTCTGATCAAGATGACAGTAAGAGTGTGTCGGGATTTATTTTTACCCTTAATGGTAGGGCTGTCTGCTGGAAGAGTTCCAAGCAGCACACTGTGGCTGATTCAGTTTGTGAGGCAGAGTATGTCGCTGCATCAGATGCTGCCAAAGAAGCGGTGTGGCTGAGAAAATTCATCATCAAGCTCAGAGTAGCACCCTCCCTTGTTGGTCCAGTTCTGCTCTATTGTGACAGCTCTGGAGCCATTGCTCTGGCGAAGGAACTGAAGGCACACCAGCAGACGAAGCATATTCTGCGCCGCTACCATCACATCTGAGAAATCATGGATCGAGGTGACATCGATCTTCAGAAGATCGACGGAAAGGAGAACCTGACTGACCCATTCACCAAAGCCATTGTGGTGAAGGAGTTCGATGACTTCAAGTCGAAGATGGGTATTAGATACTGCACCGATTGGCTTTAGACCAAGTGGGAGATTGTTGGGAATAGTGTCCCAAAGCCAATCATCAGCCTATTGACGGTTGTGCTCTTTCCTGTATTAGTATATGAATTATCAATAAATAAAAGTTATTTTGGTATTTTTCATCACAAATTATTTCATTTTCTGATGAACTCCTGTGTTGTGGTGAAGTCTTTAGGACTATTTAGACTCGACAAAGGAGAATTTGTCGTTTAATCCTTAAACCTGTTCATGACCAAATGATACGTTGTTACCAAGGACAACAATGTTTATCAAGCATAGATCATTGTGTGCCATATGAGTTGGTTGTCCTCTTAACCAAGGAGTACGAAGATACTGGTATGGCATACAGGTGAGATGTAAGGGTACATCTGCACTGAATGTGACTGACTCCGGAGCTTATTCTGCTGTCAAGATTTGCTCCGATGGGATATGGGTATAATTGTCCCTCCGATCTGGGACCACCACGGTGACTTGCAAGCAACTCACTGCACTTAGGCACTGGACTACCTGAATTTCTAATTCAGTGACGGAAGGCTGCTGAGTATAGTCAAGTACTTGACTTGTCGGTGCGTGTGTCAAGATGGGATTGACCACTCCAATTCAGGAGCTATGTACAGTCATGTTTCAATTTTGTAAAATCTTGGCCTGGGTAGTCCTAGTGAGGAGTCACAGGACTGTTTGAGTTGAGCACGATTCGGATGATCTGATCAGGGTTGACAGTTTAACCCTGAGTCATCTTATACATAGGGGTCAAAAGGGATGAATTATACAGTAACCATATTCGCATAGGTTCTGAATGTTGCGATTGCGACTATTCAACCTATCCAAATGTCGGGTACTATTGCTCGATGGTCACTTTGATTAGTACAAAAATTGATTCCTATGCTACCGGCTTAGGTACGAACCTACGAGGTCACACACATTAGAGGTTCCTATCTGATCTGATGGCTGGTGAAGAGTCCCACTGGACTGGGACTCTTCGATCAAGAGTCCTAATGCTCGAGGACTCTGAGTTCTACGTGTCTGGGACTCTTTGATTGAGAATTAAGATTCTCTGATCACGAGTTTCACATATTTTGGATACCGGGATCAAGAGTCCCACTGGTTTGGGACTCTTCGATCAAAATTTCATATCGATGGACTTTGATGCCCGATTGCCCATCGAATTTGGACTCAGTATTTATGAGAGATTTAATTAGTGATTTGATCACTAATTAACTCAATTTGATTGAGTAATTATTTTTGGATCAAGTCCAATTGAATTGGATTCAGTTGGGTTTGACCCGATTAGGTTAAGAGTTGACCTAATTACCGAGGTGGTTTGGTCTCTGATCTGATCAAGGGTCGGGCTTAGTCAATTCTTAATTTGATTAAAATTTTGTTGAGCTTAATTAAGTCTAATTGTGTTGGGTTTAGTTTAGTCTAATTGTGCCTAACCTATTTTAATAGGGTTGGTTCAATTAGGTTTGAAACCACCTTTGACTTATCTCTCTGCGCCACCTCACTCACCTGCACCTATTTGAATTCACGAGAAACAGGTTCTCGTGAATTTTCTCTCACGCAAAAGCCTTCCCATGCCCCACCTGTGTGTGCTATCAGAGTGGATAAAGATGGTTGGTTGGCCATTCAAATTCAAATGAAGTTTGAATTTGAATGGACAACTAATCCCATGCGCCACCTTATCCACTTGTGCACCACTTCCTCCACACGAGAAAAAGTTTCTCAAGTAAACTCTCCACGCACAAAGAAGCCCTCACCCCTCCCTTCTCACACCTTGAGTGCATAAGGATAAGTTGGTTGGCATTTGAATTCAAATTCGATTTGAATTCAAGTGAGCAACCACCTAGCTTTATCCTCTCACACGGTGAAGATGCGATCTTGCTCTGTTTTAAAAGGAAAGAGAAGGTGGGGCATGCGCACAATTTATTTGAGAGAGAAGGTTGTGTGAGAAGGCCTTGTGCGTGAGATTGGAAGTTCAAAAAAAATTCGAGAGAAAAGAAAAGAAAGAAAGTGGGTGCAGGGTTTTCTGTGAGTACCCTAAGATTTCTGCCTAGGGTTCGAGAAGTGAGAAGGTGAGCTACGAGTGTCGTGAGCCCACCAAACTTCAGGAAGAGCTTCATCAACCTCTCAAGTATCTCTGTTGAGGATCTGAAGCATTCGAGGAGTCGGTAGACACCGATCGAAGGAGTTCGATCAGCATCAACTATCGAAAGGGTTCTATAATAAATTAGCATTCGTGAGGAGCCGATCAAATCAGAAGCTTCATGTGGATGATCTGCAAAGGCCAGACATACTGTGTGGCTGCATTGCGATGATCAAATCTTTCTGACAGTGATCAGACTGCGACGATCGACTACCTGCACGAAGATAATATGTTCTGAACACATAACAGTAAAATATTTACTGTAGAAGTTTAAATTTTAAATTTAAATGCATGCTATATATATCATATTTAGATCCTTGTGTAGGGTTAATATATGTTAATTAATTAGATTAATTAATAACTTTTACTATAAAATTATAATTTTAAAAATATTTTAAAATTATCATTTTATCCCTGCACTGAAATTCACAACAGTGTATAGATTAATGGGATCGCAGTACCCACTTAAAATTGATCGCATATAGATTTTCATTTCTCCACCTAATGAGTGTGGAAGATTTGAGAAAATAGTGAGAGTCTTTGTTTATTTTTAAAGTCTCTAGAATAAATAATTTTATAAGTACAAATATCTAATTAAAAATTATTCTCTCTGTAGATAACTATATAATCCTTTAGCCCATATCCTCGATATGAATAGATTGATCGATACCAACTATAAAGACTAACTCCAAAATCTAAGAATAATTCTCAGCTCTGAGAAACTCACCCATGTCCTTGATCAGGATGCACCTGTGTTATCTGCTCATCCATCCCCTGATCAACAAGCTATACTTGAGAAGTGGATGGATGAAAATAACAAGGCAAAGTGTTACATTTTAGCATCTATATCCAATGATCTTTAGCAACAGTACGAAGACATGAGGACTGCCAAAGAAATGCTGACTCATCTGTAAGAGTTGTATGGTAAGCCGAGTCGCACAGCTCGCTTTGAGATCTCTCAGATACTTTTCAGAGTGAAGATGTATGATGGACAGTCTGTCAATGATCATTGTTTGACAATGATCAAAGATATCGAGGAGCTTCAGAAGCTCGGTATGAATATGGATAAAGAATTGCAGGTGGATCTGATCCTCCAATCTCTTCTTGATTGATATGGGCAGTTCATCATGATCTACCATATGAATAAAATTGATAGCACTTTACCCAAGTTATTGAATATGCTGGTAACAGCAAATGGCACTTTGAAGAGTTCAAGGGGTACAGTTTTGACTATAGAGTGGGCTTCCTCCAAAAGAAAGTCTTCTTTCAAGAAGAAGAAGAAGCCTGTAAAGAAGCAGAAGAATGAGGCCAAGTCCAAGAAGCAGGTTTTGAAGAAATTTGATGACAAAAGAAAGTGTTTCCATTGCAACATCGAAGGCTACTGGAGGAGAAACTGTCCGGCCTACCTGATGACTGTCAAGAGTAGGAAGAAGGATGGGCCTTCTGAAGGTACGTCTGATATGCTTATTATTGAAACTAATCTAATGGTTTCCTCTTCTTCTAGTTGGATTCTAGATTCTGGATCAAGTGGTCACTTGTGCACTTCTATGCAAGATCTTGAAGAAGTGAGAGGGCTGAGGGAAGGTGAGATCACTCTCCGAGTCGGCAATAAAGCAAGGGTTGCTGTTGTGGCCGTCAGGACCTACCATTTGCAATTACCTTTATGACTTAGTTTATTTTTAAAAGATTGCTATTATATACCTGTAGCCAGTAGAAATTTGATTTCCATATCTGTACTAGCGCCAGATAATTAAAATTTTTATTTCAATAAAGATATGTGTTCAATTTATTTTGAAAATAAAGTTGTTGCACGTGCATTTTTGATTGACGGTCTTTATCATTTGTATATGGATATGAGTGTAAATATTAACAAGCAAATTGTAAATACCATAGAGTCTTAGAGACTTAGAGATAGGATTAGCCAAAAATATTTGTGACACCTTAGGCTAGGCCATATTGGAGAGGACAGACTCAACAAACCAGAGAAAGATGGTCTTGGACCATTGACTTTCAAGTCTTATTCAGTTTATGAATTGTGTCTTCAAGAAAAAATGATCAAGCTGTCCTTTGTGAGATAAGGAGAAAGGGCCACTGAGATATTAGCCCTATTACATACTGACGTGTGTAGTCTATTCGATGTACAAGACATGGATGGTTATATCTACTTCATAACTTTCACTAATGATTATTCATGGTATGGGTTTGTATATCTAATACTCTGAAAATCTGAAGCTTTTGAAAAATTCATAGAGTTCAGACATAAAGTAGAAAAACAGACTGAAAAATCTATAAAGGTTCTTCGATCAGATTGAGGAAGAAAATATCTTGATGAGAAATTTTGGGTCTATCTCGAAGATAATGACATAGTCTCATAGTGGACAACTCCAGGGACGTCTCAACTCAGTGAGGTACCTAAAAGGAAGAATCGGACTCTATTAGATATAGTTCGATCCATGACAAGCTTCATAGACCTTTCTGTCTTTCTCTGGGGACATGTATTACTTTCTGCAATTTATCTTTTGAATCAAATTCTCTCTAAATCTATTCCTACGACACCATATGAGTTATGGCATGGTAAGAAGCCAACTCTTGGATACCTCAAGATTTGGAGATGTCCGACCTATGTCCAGCGACAGTAGAAGGATAAGTTAAAGGCTAGGTCCTTTAGAGCTCGCTTTATAGGGTATTCTAAAAAAATTATAGGATACTACTTCTATCTTTCTGAGGATCATAATGTGATTGTAAACCATCGTACCGTCTTCTTAGAAAAAAAATTTATCTAAGATGGTGGCAGTGGGAGAAAGATTGAACTCGAAGAGAGTTTCTGAAGAGCATCGAGTCCAAGAATCTAAACCCAATAATGAGCCAGTAGATGTGATACCTCTTCCACCTCATAGATCAAGTAGGATCTCCATTCTCTTGAAAGGTACTTAGGTATTCTTACAGAAGATTTAGAGGAAGCATTTCTTGTGGGAGATAAAGACATTAGAAATAATCCCAAAACCTACGATGAAGCAATGTTAGATATAAACTCTGAGAAATGGGTGGAAGCGATAAAGTCAGAAATTGACTCCATACATTCCAACCAGGTTGGTCCTTAGTAGACCCACCTGAAGGTATTGTACCTATTGGGTGTAAATAAATTTACAAAAAAAAAATTGGGTCGGATGGTAAGATATAGACCTATAAGGCAAGACTAGTTATGAAAGGTTATAGTCAATGTAAAGGCATTGACTATCTTGAAATTTTTTTATCCGTAGCCATGCTGAAATCCATCCGTACTCTACTTTGTTGGAAAATATATCCTAAAATCAATCGTCAGCCTGTTGACGATTGGGCTCATTTTATAAATTATATATGAATTTTTATTAATAAAAATTATTTGATATTTTTATTACAAATTGACCATCTTTGAACTCTTGTATTGTAATGAAGTCTTTAGGATTATAATTAATCGATAAAGAAAGATTTGTCATTAAGTCCTTAAAAATATTCTTGACCAAACGATACGCTATTATTAGGACGATAGTGATATCAAGTGTAGGTCGTTGTGTGCCATATGAGTTCGTTGTTCTCTTAACCAAGGAGTATAGAGATACTGTTATGGCATACAGATAGAATGTAGGAGTCCATTCGTATCGAACATGACCATATGTCGAGCATTCTGCTGTCAAGAGTAGCTCATGAAGGATATTGGTATAAGCATCCCTCCGACCTGAGACCATCACAGTGACTTGTAAGTAACTCACTATATTTTAGTACCAGACCATCTGAGTTTCTAACTCAGTGATGAAAGGATATTGGGTGCAGTCAAGTACTTATCAAGTCAGTGTGTGAGTCAAGATGGAATTGACCCTTCTGAATTAGTATGAGATATGCATCAGTATATTTCAATTCAATAAAATCTTGGCTAGGATAATCCATAAGATGAATTTGAAAGGTTGACAAAATTAGGATTAATAGTTAAACCCTAGGTCATCTTGAGCATTTGGGAAGAAGGGATGAATTATATGATAACCATACGCCAATAGGTTCTAGAAGGTTGCTTTGCAATACTTTGACCTATCCGATCATCGAGTTACCATTGCTAGATGGTTACATCGATTGGTATAGAAAGTTATTCCTATGCTACCAACTTAGGTTCGAACCTATGGGGTCACACGCATTAGAAGATTTGATCAGATCAGATGTCTGAAGAGTCTAATTGGATTGTGACTCTAGTGAAGAGTCCTACTCAGACTAGGACTCTATGGGAGAGTCTCACTAAGACTGAAACTCTACTATTAATAAAAAATTAATTAGTAATTAGATTACTGAATGATTTAATTTGATTAAGTAAATAGCTTTGGATCAAGTCTAATTGAATTGGATTCAGTTCGATTTTGATTGGATTTGATATGATCGAGCTCGATTACAAGAGAAATTTGATCCTGATTCGATCAGAATTTTAACTCGGCTAATTTCTAATTGAGTTAGGAATTTGATGAGATATCTAGATTTTTAATTAAATTAGATTCATTTCTATCAGTAAATTCAATCCAAATTTGATTTGGATTAGAATCAGAATTGAAAATGAAGAGTCCTTGTCAATTTGGACTCTATCCTTATCTTCTGCGCCACTCCTGAACCCATGCTAATTTCTCCATGCCTAATTAGATTTGGGCTGTGATTTTTAGCATCATGATAGAGGGTCCAATAAGAGTGGGTGACAATATTTGATGAGATATAATCTTATCTTTTGCCTAATTCAAATGCGATCCGAATTAGAGATAAGATGTAAATTAGGAAAGGGATTTTTTATACATGGAAGATTGTTGGTGCCTTAATAATTTTTTTTCTATTTTTCTTAGAGAGTGCTTAAGTATGTAAGATATTAGAATCCTTCTCCACATCTAAGAGTTATTTTTGGAAATTTTTGAGATGCAAAAGGTGGTTTTGGCATGGACTATTAGCGCCCTTCCTTGGAAAAACCCTAATTCCTAGTCTATAAAAAGGGGTCCCCTCTCTTAGACGTCCCATGATCAATTTTCTTATTGTTTTTTGGTTTTCCAGAGCTCTTCTTCTCCTCCTCTCTTCCTCCTCTAGATCCTCTACTACTTTGGAGTGTTCAAGGTGCTTGTAGAAGAAGAAAGAGATTAGTTATTGAAATTACTTGCAGACTAGCATCTTCAAGTCCCTGATCTGCACCAGTCTTTGCATGGATTTTCTTATAGAGGGTAGATGACTCCATGTGGCTACAAATAATATGAGAAATACCTTCTCCAATCATTGGACCAGAGGAGATCAAGATCAAAATTTGTTTGGCAATGATCTCTAACTTATTTTGATTCCTTTGGTAGATCTAATAGTTAGATCTAGAATTTCAACATCGATGAGATTGATGCGAGTTTTATTTTTAGATCTAAAGTACCTATTTTTTATATTATAGATTATGATGTGGTAGTTTAAGATTAGATTTTATGTATGTGATTAGGATTAAACTATTTAATTTTTTATTTTCACTGCATAAAAATTTTAAAATCGTATGTACTGCACTACTACATATTTTCTTCAACTGGTATTAGAACATGGTTGTTTTGATATGAATTAATACAACTTTAGATCTAATTTTTTTTATTTGATCTAACTATTTATGGTTTAGATTAGATCTAAATTAATTTATTTTTAGATCTGATTATTATTTGTTTAGATTAGATGTTCTGAGTAACAAAGTACTCGGATTGGATAATCACCAGGTCGTCCGGTCATAGGAGCAAGTAGGGTTTCATGACCTTCTTTTTTCATTCAATGGGGTGCTCTTCATGGTATGTAAGGGTGCCACTATGAGGTCCCATGAAGAAGAAAGCGAAAAAAGAAAACTTAATTTCTTGCAAAACTCTAGATCTTGAAACTCTATGTGTTGTTGTATGTGATGCAAGTTGTGAAGAAATTAGTTACATCTAATCTTATTTAATCAAAATTATTTTAATTTAAAATCATAAAAATTTAGATTTGATCTAAAATATTTTATGATTTGATGTAAAAAGTTTACATAAAAAATTATTTTCAAAACCTTAACCATGTTGATGTAAAACTTAATTAAGAATTAAGTGTTAAACTCAATAGATCTAGAATTATGATTTAGATCTAATGACACTGCATAAAATATGGGACATGGGTTAGCTCAAATCAGATTCTCCTCTTTAATTGGATTAGACCTAAGGTTAGAATCAAAGAATTGATTGACTATATAGAGAAATTGATTAAGTCTAACCAAATATTGAATTAGATTAATCAAAATTTTTTTAATACAATAGTTATAGATGGTCAAGTCCATATCTTTGATTAGACCAAATGGACCTTGATTGTGGCTTCGTGGTTGAACTCGAATCATTAGGTTGGTCAAATCAAAACTAGTTAACCAATTGGTATCTAAAGTAAGTTGGACATTTTGACCGGTGGTTTTTAATTGGGAGCGGCTTACCTGGCCATTTTGATGGTGTCTAAGGCAAGCTTAGCAGACCCTCCCACTGATCTCTCTTACCTAGTCAATTTGGTAAACTAGAGTTTGATTAGATTGCTAAGTGATTCGGGTTAGCCCATGCCATTAAGGTTGATCAGTGAAACTGATCTAGATGCCAGTTCAATCAGTATAACCTAACCCTATTCAATAACTTGGTGAAGTCAGTGGGAGGATCATGGCTAACTGATTAATCTTCTCTTCTCTCTTCTTTAAATTGATTAAATCTTCTAAATTATTAGGTCCCTAAAATGAGCTGGTTATGGTGATAACTAGGTCATAGCCTTCCATTAAAGTGAGTGATAATAGATCCATTATTTATGATTGACATTGCAAGTGCCATCCATCTGGTGTTCACTTTGAATAGTAGAATTATTATTCATCATATGATGACTCTGTTGAACTATCTGATGATGGTTGGGTTGATCGAGTCATCTTCGAACTTGATCACTCATTAGATAGAATCATTGAGTAGGTTCATGTTAATGGTTTGACCTAACCGAAACTTTCAGTGGAGAACCATCGTCTACTGAAATGAAATCTGGAGCTAAATTAATTATTAAAAATTGTTTGGAGAAATAATTAGTTGAGAACCTACCCATAAGTGCTTATAGGTTGATTGAGCTATCCTCGGGCCTTTATATAGTCTATATGGATTCTAGTACACACTAAAGAATTAAGGTAATTTCTCAAATTGGAGGTAGAGGCTATCAATTTGTATAAAATAATGGAAGAACTTTTAGACTAAAGTTTAAATCTTTATGATTAATAAATTTATATACTAATTAGACTTTGTATTTTTCTTGTGTGTGCAGATATGGCCTCAAACTTGTCGCTCTGATCACTGTTGGACAGTGAGAAGTTAATCGAATTGAATTTTGATAATTGATATTGAAAGCTAAAGATAGTCCTGAAGCACGAGCAGATCCTTTATGTGATAATAGATCTGGCACCTGAGGAGCCTGCTCCCAACGCCCAAGGCACGATCTAAGATACTTATTTGAAGTGGCTTAACGACCGCACCATAGTTCATTGCATTATGCGAGCCTCTATGAACAACAAGTTCAATTAAAAATTTGAAGAGGCTTAACCAGAGAAAATGCTTCAAGTGTTGAGGGATTCCTTTGGTACTGCTGATGATGTTGAGTGGCACAAAACTAGTTGCATCATTTTTAATATCCGGATGAGGGAGGGTGCATCTGTTACCGGTCATGTATTGTACATGATCGAACAGATTGAAAAACTGAGTAAACTCGACTTTCCTTTGCACGAATAGCTGGGAAAGGATGGGATCCTGAACTCACTACCCAAGTCCCTCTTGTCATTCCTCAGTCATTTTAGAATGACGAAGCCTATAGTCAACTACCACGGTCTGTTAGGGTTGCTACAGACTTTTGAGAAAGATCACCAGCTCCACAAGAAGATGGTGAATCTAGTTGGAGGATCTTCTTCAGGTAGTCGTCGTCCTTTTAAAAAGAGAAAAAAAAAAGAATAAGAAGGTGCTTGGTGCTGGGAGTCAGTCCCAGAAATCTAAGTTCAAGGCTGTTCAAAGTCAGGCAGAGTACTTCTTTTGCAAGAAGCAGGATCACTGAAAGAGAAATTATCCTTAGTATATCACTTCTCTTGACCCGAACAGACCAAAGAAGAAGAAGCAATCAGTTGCTGGACAAGATACTTATGTGATAACACCTTGTAACTTATCTCTTTTTGGGTATTAGATACTGGTAGCCCTATTCACATTTGCAATTCGTTGCAGGGTCTTCAGGTCACTAAGAGATTTAGAGATGGTGAGAGATTCTTGAATATTGAAGATGGAAGATCAGTTTTAGTTCTAGCTTTAAGAATCATTAAGCTTGTATTCGAGTCTCGTTACATTATTTTTGATGAGTGTCATTACTGTCCTAATTTTTTTTTAAATATTATTTCTATAGGCCTTTTGACCAATTTTAATTATAAAATATCAATAAAAAAATTTTTGTGATATTATTTTGAATGGTGTTACAATTTTGCATCGACAGTTGAACAATAATATCTATATTGTATCTAGGCCTAATGTAATGTACATTTCAAATAAACGCTCTAGAATAGGTAATGTCACAGATGCCTACCTTTGGCATTGTAGGCTAGGTTATATCAACAAGAACAGGATGAACAGGTTAGCTCAAGAAGAGATTCTTAATAAAAATGATTATGAATTGTTACTTACCTGTGAGTCTTATTTGCTTGGAAAGATGATCAAGTCATCTTTTACTGGAAAAGGTGAACGAGCTAGTGATGTCCTGGGTCTGATACATACTGATGTATGTGGATCCATGAGAACATGTGTCAGAGGAGGATGTAGCTATTTCATTACATTCACAGATGACCTATCTAGGTATGGATATGTCTACTTGATGAAACACAAGTCTGAATCATTTGAAATATTCAAACAGTTTCGTAATGAAGTAAAGAAATAAACTAAAAAAAATATTAAAACTCTTCAGTCTGATCGAGGAGGTGAATATCTTTTCAGTGAATTTCTGACATATCTAGGAAAGAATGAGATTCTCTCCTAATGAATCCTTCCAGAAAGGAAGAATCAAACCTTGTTGGACATGATTCGGTCTGTGATGGGGTTTGCAACTCTGTCGATCTCTTTTTGGAGATATACACTTGAAACAGCCTGTCTTGTGCTCAATAATATTTCGAGCAAGTTAGTTAGTAAGACATCTTATGAGATATGGTCAGGTCATAGGCCGAACCTCTCTTACTTTAGGATCTGGGGGTGTCCGACTTATGTTAAACGATTACAAACTGACAAGTTCAGTCCTAAGTCTGATAAATGTAACTTCACATGGTACCCTAAAGAAACAAGAGGATATTACTTTTACCTACCTGCTGAACAAAAAATATTTGTCAGTAGTAAGGCACACTTTTTGAAAAAAGAATTTCTTAGTGAAGGAATAACTGCCTCTAAAATCGAGCTTGATGAAGTTTGATAGGTAGAAGAACTGACACCAATAATTGAATCTGAATCAGATTTGATAAGATCAAACTCAGAGCTCAATGAACAAATATCCTTAAGATGATCTGATAGAGTACCGCATCAGTCGAATAGATACTTAGGTTTCTTGGTCCAGGACAGAGATCCTGTCGAACTTGATGAGAACGATGAGAATTCGATCACCTACATAAATGCGATGCAGAGGTCTGACTCTGATAAATGACTTGAAGCCATAAAATCCAAAATGGAGTCCATGAAGGTCAACAATGTATGGACATTGGTTGACCCACCTGAAGGAGTTAAACCCATAGGCTGTAAGTGGGTCTTCAAGAGGAAGAGGGGCGTAGATGGAAAGGTGGAGACCTATAAAATCCATTTGGTTGCCAAGAGCTATCGTCAGTGTTATAGTATTGACTATGACGAGATGTTTCTCCTGTGGCAATGCTTAAGTCCATTAGGATTATGCTTGCCATAGTAGCATATCTGAATTATGAAGTTTGGCAAATGGATGTGAAGACAACTTTCCTAAATGAAGAGCTAAACGAAGAGATGTATATGATACAGCTTGAAGGTTTCACATCCATATATGAGTCCAAGGTGTGCAAGCTTCAGTGATCCATTTATGGATTGAAGCAAGTATCTCGGAGTTGAAACATACGTTTTGATAAGGTAATCAGAATGTATGGCTTCGTTAGGAATGGAGAGGAACCCTGCATATATAAGTGGATAAATAGTTCAATAATTATATTTCTTGTATTGTATGTGAATGACATTTTTTTAATCGAAAATGATGTCCCTGCATTACAGAAAATAAAAGTGTGACTGTCGTCACAATTCTCCATGAAAGATCTGGGAGAAGCAGCCTACATCCTAGGGATGAAGATGTATAGGGATAGATCTAAGAGGCTACTCGAATTCTCCCATTCCACGTACATAGATACCATGCTAAAATGGTTCAGCATTAAGAATTTTAAGAAAGGTTATTTTTCGATAGGCCAAGAAATCCTCTTTCGAAAGGAGATTGTCCGATAACTCCTCAAGAGAGAGATCATATGAGTAGAGTTCCATATGCTTCGACAGTGGATTCTATTATATACATCATGACATGTATGAGACCAGACGTAGTATACTTACTAGGGGTAGTGAGTAGATACCGGTCTGATCTAAGAGAAAACTACTGGAAGGTCGTAGAGATCATTCTTAAGTATTTGAGAAATACTAAGGACCAGTGGCTTGTGTATGGTGAAACTAACTTGAAACTTGTGGGGTTCACCAACTTCAGCTTTCAATCAGACCATGGTGATAGTAAGAGTGTGTCGGGTTATATTTTTATCCTAAATGATGGAGCGATCAGCTGAAAAAATTTCAAGTAGCACACTGTAGCAGACTTTGTTTGTGAAGTGGAGTATATCACGACATCCGATGCTGCGAAGGAAGCTATATGGTTGTGAAAATTTATCGACGAGCTCGGAGTGGCATCCTTTGTTAATGGCCCTATCTTGTTATACTACGATAATACTGGAGCCATTGTTCAAGCCAAGGAGCCGAGATCCCATCAGTGCACCAAATATATTCTGCACCGCTATCACCTTATCCGGGAGATCATGGATCGAGGTGACATCGACTTTCAGAAGATCGATGGGAAAGAGAACCTAGCTGACCTATTTACTAAAGCTTTCAAAATCAAAGAGTTTGATGACCACAAATCAAAGATGGGTATTCGATACTGTACTGATTGGCTTTAGTCCAAGTGGGAGTTGTTGGAAAATATATCCCAAAGCCAATCGTCAACCTGTTGATGATTGTGCTCATCTTGTAAATTGTATATAATTTTTTATTAATAAAAATTATTTGATATTTTTATTACAAATTGATCATCTTTGAACTCCTATATTGTAATGAAGTTCTTAGGACTATAATTAATCGACAAAGGAGGATTTGTCATTAAGTCCTTAAAAATGTTCACGATCAAAGATACGCTATTACTAGGACCTTAGCGATATCAAGTGTAGGTCGTTATGTGCTATATGAGTTAGTTATCCTCTTAATCAAGGAGTATAGAGACACTGTTATGGCATGCAGATGGAATGTAGGAGTACATTCACATCGAACGTGACCATGTGCCGAGCACTCTACTGTTAAGAATAGCTCGTGAAGGGTATGGATATAAGTATCCTTCCGATTTGAGACCACCATGGTGACTTGTAAGCAACTCACTGTATTTTAGTATCAGACCATCTGAGTTTTTAACTCAGTGATGGAATGATACTGGGTGCAATCAAGTACTTATCAAGTCAGTGTGTGAGTCAAAATAGAATTGACCCCTCTAAATTAGTAGGAGATATACATCAGTGTATTTCAATTTAGTAAAATCTTGGTCAGGTTAATCCATGAGATAGATTTGAAAGGTTGAAATACAATGTGGTTGACAAAATTAGGGTTGATAGTTAAATCCTAAGTCATCTTGAGCATTTGGGACAAAGGGATGAATTATACGATAACCATACGTCAGTTGGTTCTAGAAGGTTACTTTGTAATACTTTGACCTATCCGATCATCGGGTCACCATTGCTAGATGGTTACATTGATTGGTATAGAAAGTTGTTTCTGAAAAAAATTTGCGATAATGCAGTACATGCAATTAAAAAAAATTATGTAGTAAAAATAATAGATTAAATAATTTAATACTAATCACATGTATAAGATCTAATCTTAGACTACCACATTAGAATCTTTGATATAAAAAATATATTCTTAAGATCTGAAAATAAAAATCACATCGATCTCATCGATACTGAAATTCTAGATCTAACTATTAGATCTACCGTAAGAATCAAAATAAGTTAGAGATCGTTATCAAATAAATTTTGATCTTGATCTCCTCTGATCCAATGGTTGGAAAGGGTGTTCCTCAGATTGCTCATAGCCACACAAAGTCGTTTGGCCTCTATAAAAAAATCCACATGAAGACTGATGCAGATCAGGGGCTCGAAGATGCTAGCTTGCAAATAACTTCGACAGCTGATCTCTTCTTTCTTCTACAACTATCTTGGATACTCCAAAGTGATAGGAGATTTGGAGGAGGAAGAGAAGAGGAGGAGAAGAGGCTCTAAAAATAAAAAATCTATAAAGGAATTGATCATGGGATGTCCAAGAGAAAGGTCTCCTTTTTATAGACTAGGAATTAGGACTTTCCAAGAAAGGATGCCATGAATCAATGTCAAAACCTCTTTTTGGCATCCCCAAAAATTTCAAAAAAATTATTAAGATATAGAGAAGAAATCTAAAGTCTCACATGCTAAATAATTCCTCAAGAAAATAAGAAAAAAAATAATATGACTCCAACAATATACCATATACGAAAAATTCTTTTCTTAGTCTGCATCTTATCTCTAATTTGGATCACATTCGAATTAGGCAAGAGATAATATTATGACTCATCAGCTATAGCTGACCACCCTTATTGGATCCTCTCTCATGATGCCAAAACTCACAATCTAAATCCAATTAGGCATGGAGAAATTGGCATGGATCCAGATGTGGTGCAAAAGATAAGGATAGAGTCCTAGTCTGACTTAGACTCTTCATTTCTAATTCAATTCTAATCCAAATCAAGTTTGGATTGAAACCATTGATAGAAATGAATCTAATTCAATTACAAATCTAAATATCTCATCAAATTTTTAATCTAATTAAAAATTAGTCAAGTCCAAACTTTGATCGAATCAAGATCAAATTTCTTTTATAATCGAGTTTGATCGTATCAATCCCAATCTGAGTCGAACTGAATATAATTTAATTAGACTTGTTCCAAAGCTCTTTACTCAATGAAATTGAGTCAATTAGTAAGCTAATTGCTAATTAATTTTCCATAAATGGTAGAGTTTCAGTCTCAGTGGGACTCTCCCACAGAGTCTTAGTCCAACTAGGACTCTTCACTAGAGTCACAATCTAATTGGACTCTTCAACCATCAGATCTGA
This sequence comes from Elaeis guineensis, assembly GCF_000442705.2. NCBI lineage: Eukaryota > Viridiplantae > Streptophyta > Magnoliopsida > Arecales > Arecaceae > Elaeis > Elaeis guineensis. Next base: position 51,074,859 of record NC_025997.2, read on the forward strand.
TCAAATCTTCTAATGCGTGTGACCCCATAGGTTCGAACCTAAGTCGATAGTATAGAAATAACTTTTTATACTAATTGATTTAACCATCTAACAATGATGATCCGACGATCGAATAGGTCGAAGTATTGCAAAGCAACCTTCTAGAACCTACTGGCGTATGGTTATCGTATAATTCATCCTGTTGACCTAAATGCTCAAGGTGATGTAGGGTTTAACTGTCAACTCTAATTAAGTCAACCATAATATATTTTAACCTTTCAAATCCATCTCATAGATTATCCTGATCAAGATTTTGTTAAATTAAAATATACTGATGCATATTTCCTACCAATTCAAAGGGGTCAATTTCATCTCGACACACACACCGACTTCATAAGTACTTGACTGCACCTAGTATCCTTCCATCACTAAATTAAAAACTCAGATAGTCCAGTACTAAAGTACAATGAGTTACTTATAAGTCACCGTGGTGGTTTCAGATCAGAGGGATACTTATACTGATACCCTTCACAAGTTACTCTTGATAGCAGAGTGCTCGGCATATAGTCATGTTCGATGCGAATGTACTCCTATATTTTATCTGTATGTCATAACAGTATCTCCACACTCTTTGGTTAAGAGGACAACCAACTCATATGGCACACAATGATCTACACTTGATATTGCTATCGTCCTAGTAATAGCGTATCATTTTGTCACGAACAATTTTAAGGACTTAACGATAAATCCTCTTTTGTCGATTAATATATATAGTCTTAAGGACTTCATTACAACATAGGAGTTCTAAGATAATCAATTTGTAATAAAAATATCAAATAATTTTTATTAATAAAAATTCATATACAGTTTACAAGATGAGCACAATCATCTAACGATTGGCTTTGGGACATATTTTTCAACAACTTTCACTTGGACTAAAGCCAATCGGTACAGTATCGTATACCCATCTTCGATATGTGGTCATCAAACTCTTTGATTTTGAGAGCTTTAGTAAATGGATCGGTCAGGTTCTCTCTTCTATCGATCTTTTGAAGGTCGACGTCACCTCGATCCATGATCTCTCGGATAAGGTGATAACAGTGCAGAATATGTTTAGTGCGCTGATGGGATCTCGGCTCCTTAGCTTGAGCAATGGCTCCAGTATTATCACTGTATAACAAGACAGGGTCATCAATGGAGGGTGCCACTCCGAGCTCGCCGATGAACTTCCGCAACCATATAGCTTCCTTCACAATATCGGACGCCGCGATATACTCTGCTTTGCAAACAGAGTCTGCCACAGTATTCTGCTTGAAACTTTTTCAACAGATTTCTCCACTATTTAGGATAAAAATATAATCTGACACACTCTTAGTATCATCATAGTCTGACTGAAAATTGAAGTCAGTGAACCCCACAAGTTTCAAGTCAGTTTCACCACACACAAGCCACTGGTCCTTAGTATTTCTTAAATACTTAAGAATGATCTTTACGATCTTTCAGTGGTTTTTTCCTAGATCAGACTAGTATCTACTCACTACTCCTAATGAGTATGCCACGTCTGATCTCGTACATGTCATGATGTACATAATAGAATCCACTGCTGAAGCATATGGAACTCTACTCATACGCTCTCTCTCTTGAGGAGTTGTCGAACAATCTCCTTTCGAAAGAGAAATTTTTTGGCCTATCGAAAGATAGTCTTTATTAAAATTCTCCATGCTAAACTGTTTCAGCATGGTATCTATTTACGTGGATTGAAAAAGTCTGAGCAGTCCCTTAGATCTATCTCTATAGATCTTCATCCCTAGGATGTAGGCTGCTTATCCCAAATCCTTCATGAAGAATTGTGATGATAGTCAAACTTTTATTCTTTGTAATGCAGGGACATCATTCTCAATTAAGAGAATGTCATCCACATACAACACAAAAAATATAATTATTGGACCATTTGTCCACTTATATATGCAGAGTTCCTCTCCGTTCCTAACGAAGCCATACGTTCTGATCACCTTATCAAAATATATGTTCCAACTCTGAGATGCTTGCTTCAATCCATAAATGGATCTCTGAAGCTTGCACACCTTGGACTCATCTGTGAATATGAACCCTTCAGGTTATATCATATGCACCTCTTCATTTAGCTCTCTATTTAGGAAAGCTGTCTTCACATCCATTTGCTAGACTTCATAGTCCAGATATGCTGCTATCGCAAGCATGATCTGAATGGATTTGAGCATTGTCACAGAAGAAAATATCTCATCATAGTCAATACCATAATACTGACGATAACCCTTGGCAACCAAATGGGCTTTATAGGTCTCTACCTTCCCGTCTGTGCCCCACTTCCTCTTGAAGACCCACTTACATCCTATGGGCTTTACCCTTTCAAGTGGATCAACTAATGTCCACACATCATTGACCTTCATGGACTCTATTTTAAATCTCATAGCTTCAAACCATTTTTTAGAGTCGGACCTCTGCATCGCATCCATGTAGGTGATCGGATCCTCATCGTTCTCATTGAGTTCGATAGGATCCCCATCCCAGACCAAGAAACCTAAGTATTTGTTTGGCTAATGCAATACTCTATCGAATCACCTTAAGGATGTTTGTTCATTGGGCTCCAAGTTTGATCTCATCAAATCCGATTCAGATTCAATCATTGATGTCGATTCTTCTACCTATCGAACTTCATCAAGCTCGATTTTAGAGGCACTTATTCCTTCACTAAGAAATTTTTTTTCCAAAAAGTGTGCCTTACTGCTAACAAACACCTTTTGTTCCACATGCAGGTAAAAGTAATATCCCCTCATTTTCTTGGGGTACCCTACGAAATTACACTTATCAGATCTAGGACTGAGCTTGTCAGTTTGTAATTGTTTAACATAAGTCGGACACCCCCAAACCCTAAAGTAAGAGAGGTTCGGCCTACTTCCTGATCATATCTCATATGGTGTCTTACTAACTGACTTGCTCGAAACATTATTGAACACAAGACAGGATGTTTCAAGTACATATTCCCAAAAAGAAATCGATAGAGTTGCAAACCCTATCATGGATCGAACCATATCCCACAAGATTCGATTCCTCCTTTCTGAGACACCATTATGCTGTGGTATCTCTGGAGGGGTCCATTGGGAGAGAATTTTATTCTCTCCTAGATATGTCAAAAATTCACTGAAAAGATATTCACCTCCTCGGTCAGACTGAAGAGTTTTAATATTTTTTTTAGTTTGTTTCTCTACTTCATTACGGAACCATTTGAATATTTCAAATAATTCGGACTTGTGTTTCATCAAGTAGACGTACCCATACCTAGATAGGTTGTCTGTGAATGTAATGAAGTAGCTGTACCCTCCTCTGACACATATGCTCATGAGTCTACATACATCAGTATGTACCAAACCCAGTACATCATTGGCTCATTCATCTTTTTCAGTAAAAGATGATTTGATCATCTTTTCAAGCAAACAAGATTCACAGGTAGGTAATAATTTATAATCATCTTTATCAAGAATTCCTTCTTGAGCTAACCTATTCATCCTGTTCTTATTGATATGACCTAGCCTACAATGCCAAAGGTGGGCATTCGTGACATCATCTATTCTAGGACATTTATTTGAAATGTATATTACATTAGGCCTAGATACAACATAGATACCATTGTTCAACTGTCCACGTAAAATTGTAATACCATTCAAAATGATATCACAAAAGTTTTTCTTTATTGATATTTCATAATTGGAATTGATCAAAAGGCCTACAGAAATAATATTTAAAAGAAAACTAGGACAGTAATGACACTCATTAAGAACAATATATTGAGACTCGAATACAAGATTGATGATTCCTAAAGCTAGAACTAAAATTGATCTTTCATCTCCAACATTCAGGATTCTTTTGCCTTTTCCAAATCTCCTAGTGACCTGAAGACCCTGTAACGAATTACAAATATGAATAAGACTTTTGGTATCCAATATCCAGATCATTTTATCTATAAGAGAGAAGTTACAAGGTATTATCACATAAGTACCTTATCCAGCAACTGATTACTTCTTCTTCTTTGGCCTGTTCGGGTCAAGGGAAGCAATATATTGAGAACAGTTCCTCTTCCAGTGATCCTACTTCTTGTAAAAGCAACACTTTGTCTGACTTTGATCAGTCTTGAACTTAAGTTTCTAGGACTGACTCTCAGCATCAGGCACCTTCTTATTCTTTTTCTTTTTCTCTTTCTTAAAGGGACGATGACTACCCGAAGAAGATCCTCCCACTAGATTCACTGTCTCCTTATAGAGCTGGTGATCTTTCTCAAAAGTTTGTAGCAACCCCAACAGACCGTGGTAGTTGACACAGGCTTCATCATTCTGAAATGATTGAGGAATGATAGGTAGGACTTGGGTAGAGAGTTCAGGATCGCATCCTTCTCCAACTGTTCATGTAAAAGAAAGTTGAGTTTGCTCAATTTTTCAATCTGCTCAATCATGTACAATACATGATCAGTAACAGATACATCCTCTCTCATTCGAATATTAAAAATGGTACAACTAGTCTTGTGCCGCTCAACATCGTCAGGAGTACCAAAAAAATCTCTCAACACTTGAAGTATTTTCTCTGACTGAGCTTCTTCAAACTTTCGACTGAACTCGTCATTCATGGAGGCTTGTATGATGCAACGAACCATAATGCGATCATTGAGCCACTTCAAATAAGTATCTCAGACTGCTCCTTGGGTGTTAGGAGCAGGCTCCTCAGGTGCCAGATCCATTATCACATAAAGGATCCGCTTATGCTTTAGGACAATCTTTAACTTTCGATACCAATTATCAAAATTCAGTCCAATAAGCTTCTCACTATCCAATAGTGATCGGAGTGATAAGTTTGAGGCCATATCTGCACACACAAAGAAAGAACAAAACCTAATTAGTATATGAATTTATTATCTTAAAGACATAGACTTTAGTCTAAAGGTCCTCCCACTATTTTATATGAATTGGTAGCCTCTACCTCTAATTCGAAAAATTACTTTAATTTCTTAGCGGGTATTAGAATCCACACAGATTATATATAGGCCTAAGGATAGCTCGATCAATCCATATGCACCTATGGGTAGGTTCTCAACTAATTATTTTTTCAAACAACTTCTAGTATTTAATTTAGCCCCAGATTTTATTTCAGTAGGCGATGGGCCTCCACTGAAAGTTCTGATTAGGTCAAACCATTAACATGAACCTACTCAGTGATTCTACCTAATGAGTGATCAGGCCTAAAGATAGCTCGATCAACCCAACCATCATCACATAGTTCATCAGAGTCATCATATGATGAATGATAATTTCATCATTCAGAGAGAACATCAGACGGATGGTGCCTGCAATGTCAATCAAAAATAATGGACCCATTATCACTCACCTTAATGGGAGGCTATGATCTAGTTATCACCATAACCAGTTCATTTTAAGGACCTAATAATTTAGAGAATTTAATCGATTTAGAAAAGAGAGAAGAGAAGAAAAAATCAATCAGTAGACCATAATCCTCTCACTGACTTCACTAAGTCACTGAATCGGGTAAGGTCATGCTAATTGAACTGACACCTAGATCAGTCACATTGATCAACCTTAATGGCATAGGCTAACTCGAATCACTTAGCGATCTAATCAAAATTTAGTTCACTAAATTGGTCAGGTAAGTGAGATCGGTGGGAGGATCTACTAAGCTTGCCTTAGACACCATCGAAATGGCCAGGTAAGCCACTCCCAATTAAAAACCACCAATCAAAATGCCAAACTTATCTTAGACATCAATTGGTTAACTAGTTTTAATTTGACCAACCTAATGATTCGGATTCAACCACTGAGCCACAATCAAGGTCCATTTGGTCTAATCAAAGACATGGACTTGACCATCTACAACTATTGTACTAAAAAAATTCTGATTAATCTAATTCAATATTTGGTTAGACTTAATCAATTTCTCTACATGGTCAATCAATTTTTTGATTCTAACCTTAGGTCTAACCCAATTAAAGAGAAGGACTTGATTTGAGCTGACCCATGCCCCATGTTTTATGTAATGTCATTAGATCTAAATTATAATTCTAGATCCAATCAATTTGATACTTAATTCTCAATTAAGTTTTGCATCAACATGGTTAAGGTTTCGAAAATAATTTTTCATGTAAACTTTTTACATCAAGTCAAAAAATCTTTTAGATCAAATTTAAATTTTTTATGATTTTATATTAAAATAATTTTGACTAAACAAGATTAAATGTAACTAATTATCTTCACAACTTGCATCACATACAACAACACCTAAGGTTTCAAGATCTAGGATTTTGTAAGAAAGTAAATTTTCTCTTTTCACTTTCTTCTTCATGGGATCTCACAGTGGCACCCCTACACACCATGAAGAGCACCCCATTGAATAGGAGGAGAGGGTCATGAAACCCTACTTGCTCCTATGATCGGACAACCTGGTGACTATCCAATTTGAGTACTTTGCTACTCAAAACATCTAATCTAAATAAATAATAATCAGATTTGAAAATAAACTAATTTAGATCTAATCTAAATCATAAATAATCAGATCTAATAATAAAAAATTAGATCTAAAGTCATATTAATTGATATCAAAACAACCTTGCTCTGATACTAGTTGAAGGAAATTTATGGTAATACAGTACATGCAATTAAAAAAATTATACAGAGAAAATAATAGATTAAATAATTTAATTCTAATCATATATATAAGATCTAATCTTAGACTATCACATCAAGATCTTTGATATAAAAAATATATATTTTAGATCTGAAAATAAAAATTACATCGATCTCATCGATGCTGAAATTCTAGATCTAATTATTAGATCTACCATAGGAATCAAAATAAGTTAGAGATCGTTACCAAATAAATTTTGATCTTGATCTCCTCTGATCTAATAATTAGAGAGAGTATTCTTTAGGTCACTCATAGCCACACGAAGTCATCTGGTCTCTATAAGAAAATCCACATGAAGACTGGTATAGATCAAGGACTTGGAGATGCTAGTCTGTGAACAACTTCGATAGCTGATCTCTTCCTTCTTCTACAAGTATCTTGGACACTCCAAAGTGATAGGAGATCTAGAGGAGGAAGAGAAGAGGAAAAGAAGAGGCTCTAAAAATAAAAAATCTATAAAAAAATTGATCATGGGACATCCAAGAGAAGGGTCCCCTTTTTATAGACTATGAATTAGGACTTTCCAAGAAAAGATGTCATGAATCAATGCCAAAATTCCTTTTTGGCATCCCAAAAATTTCAAAAAAATCATTAATATGTGGAGAAAAATTTAAAGTTTTACACACTAAATAATTCCTCAAGAAAAATAAGAAAAAAAATAATATGGCTCCAATAATATATCATATACAAAAAATCTCTTTTCTAGTCTGCATCTTATCTCTAATTCAGATCGCATTTAAATTAGGCAAGAGATAATATTATGACTCATCAGCTATAGCCAACCACCCTTATTGGATCCTCTCTCATGATGCCAAAAATTATAACCCAAATCTAATTAGGCATGGAGAAATTGGCATGCATCCAGATGTGGCGCAAAAGATAAGGATAGAGTCCTAGTCTGACTTGGACTCTTCATTTCTAATTCAATTCTAATCTAAATCAAATTTGGATTGAAATCACTAATAGAAATAAATCTAATCTAGAATCTAAGTATCTCATCAAATTTTTAACCCAATTAAAAATTAGCCGAGTCCAAACCCTGATTGAATCAGGATCAAATTTTTTTTATAATCGGGTTTAATCATATCAATCCCAATCTGAGTCGAACTGAATCTAATTCAATTAGACTTGTTCCAAAGCTCTTTACTCAATCAAATTAAGTTAATTAGTAATATAATTACTAATTAATTCTTCATAAATGATAGAGTCTCAATCTCAGTGGGACTCTCCCACAGAGTCCTAGTCCAAGTAGGACTCTTCACCAAAGTTACAATCCAATTGGACTCTTCAGCCATCAGATTTGACTAAATCTTCTAATGCATATGATCTCATAGGTTCAAACCTAAGCTGATAGCATAGAAATAACTCTTTCTATACTAATCGATATAACCATCTAGCAATGATGATCCGACGATCGGATGGATTGAAGTGTTGTAAAGCAACCTTCTAGAACCTACTGACGTATAGTTACCGTATAATTCATCCCGTTGACCCAAATGCTCAAGGTGATATGGGATTTAACTGTCAATCCTAATTAAGTCAATCATATTATATTTCAATCTTTCAAATTTATCTGATGGATTATCCTGATCAAGATTTTGCTAAATTGAAATATACTGATACATATCTCCTACCAATTTAGAGGGATCAATTCCATCTTGACTCACACATTGACTTGATAAGTATTTGACTGCACCTAGTATCTTTTCATCACTAAGTTAAAAATTTAGATAGTTCGATATCAAAGTACAGTGAGTTGCTTATAAGTCACCATAGTGGTCTCAAGTCGGAGGGATATTTATACCCATACCCTTCACAAGCTACTCTTGACAGCAGAGTGCTCAGCACATGATCACGTTCGATAAGAATATACTTCTACATTTCATTTGCATACCATAATAGTGTCTCCACACTCCTTGGTTAAGAAGATAACCAACTCATATGGCACACAACGATCTACACTTGATATCACTATCGTCCTAGTAATAGCATATCATTTGGTCGTGAACAATTTTAAGGACTTAACGATAAATCCTCCTTTATCGATTAATATATTTAGTCCTCAGGACTTCATTAGAATACAAAAATTCAAAGATGGACAATTTATAATAAAAATGCCAAATAACTTTTATTAATAAAAATTTATATACAGTTTATAAGATGAGCACAATCATCTAATAATTAACTTTGGGACATATTTTCTAATAGTTTTATGCTACTGACTTAAGTTCGAACTTATGGGATCACACGTATTAGAAGATTTGGTCAGATCAAATGGCTGAATAGTTCAATTGGATTGTGACTCTGGTGAAGAGTCCTACTCGGACTAGGACTCTATGGGAGAGTCCCACTGGGACTGAAACTCTACTATTAATGAAGAATTAATTAATAATTAGATTACTAATTGACTCAATTTGATTAAGTAAAAAACTTTGAATCAAGTCTAATTGAATTGGATTCAGTTCGACTCTGATTGGGTTTGATATGATCGAGCTCGATTACAAAAGAAATTTGATCCTGATTCGATCAGGGTTTTGACTTGGCTAATTCTTAATTGGGTTAGAAATTTGATGAGATATCTAGATTTCTAATTAGACTAAGTTCATTTCTATCAGTGGGTTCAATTCAAATTTAATTTGGATTAGAATCAGAATTGAAAATGAAGAGTCCTTGTCAACTTAGGCTCTATCCTTATCTTTTACGCTACTCCTGAACCCTTGTCAATTTCTCCATGCCTAATTGGATTTGGATTGTGATTTTTGGCATCATGATAGAGCATCCAATAAGAGTAGATGGCAATACTTGATGAGTCATAATCTTATCTCTTGCCTAATTCGAATGCGATCTGAATTAAAGATAAGATATAAACTAGGAATGCAATTTTTTATACATAGAAGATTATTGGTGTCTTAATAAATTTTTTTCTATTTTTATTGGAGAGTTCTTGGGTGTGTGAGATATCAAAATCCTTCTCCACATCCAAGAGTCATTTTTGAAAAATTTTGGGATTCCAAAAGGTGGTTTTGGCATAGACTATTGGCGCCCTTCTTTGGAAAAGCCCTAATTCCTAGTCTATAAAAAGGGGTCCCCTCTCTTGGACATCTCATGATCAATTTCTTGGTATTTTTTGATTTTTAGAGCTTTTCTCCTCCTCTCTTCCTCCTCTAGATTTGCTACTACTTTGGAGTGTCCAAGGTGCTTGTAGAAGAAGAAAGAGATCAGCTATCGAAGTTACTTGCAGACTCACATATTCAAATCCCTAATCTGCGTCAGTCTTCACATGAATTTTTTTATAGAGGTCAGATGACTCTGTGTGGCTGCAAGTGACTTAAGTAACACCTTCTCTAACTATTAGATCAAAGAAAATTAAGATCAAAATTTGTTTAGTAATGATTTCTAACTTATTTTGATTCCTATGGTAGATCTAATAGTTAGATCTAGAATTTTAGCATCGATGAGATCGATGCGTATTTTATTTTCAGATCTAAAGTGCATGATTTTTATATCATAGATCATGATATGATAGTTTAAAATTAGATCTTATGCATGTGATTAAGATTAAATTATTTAATTTTTTTATTTTTGCTATACAAAAATTTTAAAATCACATGTACTGCACTACCACATATTTTCTTCATGCTTGCCATAGCAGCCTTTCATGATTATAAAATTTGGCAGATGGATGTGAAATCTACCTTCCTAAATAGATATCTTATGGAAGATATCTATATGAAGCAACCTTTGGATTTCATATCCAGTGATAGTGATCACAAAGTCTGCAAGCTGCAAAAGTCTATATATGGACTCAAGCAAGCATCTTGAAGATGGAACACTCGCTTCAATGATGTGATCAAAACTTTTGATTTCATCAAAAATGAGGAGCCATGTGTGTACAAAAAGGTCAGTGGGAGCACTGTCACATTCTTCATATTGTACGTGGATGACATCCTCCTGATTGGGAATGATATTCCCATGCTGACATTGGTCAAAGTATGGTTGTCAAAAGAGTTTGCCATGAAAGACCTAGGAGAAGCTTCCTACATTCTTGGTATAAAGATCTATAGAGATAGATCTAAGAAGATGATAGGACTCTCACAGTGAATGTACATAGAGGAGGTGCTAAAGAGGTTCAGCATGAAAGATTTCAAGAGGGATCTTTGCCCCTTAGACATGGCATTCATCTCTCCAAGAAGATGTATCCTGACACACCTGAGGAGATCCAACACATGAGCAAGATTCCTTATGCTTCGATAATAGGGAGCCTCATATATGCCATGTTATGTACATGTCCTGATATAGCCCTTGCCGTGAGTGTCACAAGCAGATATCAGGTGAATCTAGATGAAAAATACTGGATTGCTGTTAAAAATATTCTTAAGTACTTGAGAAGGACTAAAGATTTGTTGTTGGTCTTTGATGGAGGATCGGAGTTAAAAGTTGAGGGATACATCAATTCAAACTTCATGATTGATATCGATGATAGAAAGTCTACATCGGGATGTATCTTCTTGTGTAATGATGGTACGGTTAACTGAAAAAATTTCAAGCAGCCGATCGTTATAGATTCGATCATGAAAGTCGAGTACATTGCCACCTTTGAAGCTGCTAAGGAAGCCTTTTGATTTAAGAAGTTTGTTGCAGAGCTAGATGTGATGCTATCAGATGCCATTGCACTGTACTGCGACAACAACGGTACTTCAGCCCTCGCTAAGGAGCCTAGGTCTTATCAGAAGTCCAAGCATATAAAGTGACAGTTTCATATCATATGCGAATACCTCGAGAAGAAGTTCATTGAGGTACAAAAAGTCGACTCTGTGCTAAACGTGGCGGGCCGCTAACCAAGCCTCTCAGCCAACAGAAGATCGAAGCTTACCTTAAGAAGATGGGTCTTAGGTATATGATCAATTGACTTTAGATCAAGTGAGAGTCTGTTAGATTTGTACCCTAGAAGCTAATTGTTGGCTAATGTATTTTATAATTTCAAAGCTTAAACTTGTACTTATAACTTTTTATTATCAATAAAGAGTATTTTCATTCCAATCATGTTTACGTATCCATGATTTGTCCTAAAAATTAACAAAGATAACTTTTGTATATTCTCAATGTGTTGAGAATTTGAGACATACATTAATTAGTGGTTAATTTCTAAATACTCTCGATCAAAGGATCGTCATGAAGGACAGTGATCAATCTATTCAAGATCGATGCACAGTTCACTTCCTTTATGGACAGATGAGTCTCGGATCTGTAGTATAAGGACATCAGGGTGAGGGTGCGGGTGGTTGTCAGAGAATAACTTGTACTGAGTGTGACCATCATGAGAAATCATATGGATATCTACTCACTTGTCAATGGTCTCCTCGATGCTGCAGTGGTGTGAGTGGTCCTTTGACCTGCAGTATCATTGGCTATTCATAGTAAGGCTATTGAGTTTGACTATACGTTCCTTTGGTCCCTAGCTATTCGGGTCCTTGCTGTGTATGTTGGCTTCAGCAGGTTCAAATTCGCTGTTTGGAATAGGATGCACCTAGAAGAAATCTATCGATCTTAGTAGAAAAAGAGAAGTTCTATGCGATTTGTGAGACTGAGTTTAGAAAATTTTTGGCCAAAGCAAGTGTGAATACTGAAAAAGAGTTTTCACGTGATTCACAAATGAACTCGAGTCGAGCCAATCTAACATATAACTGATAATGGGGTCTGACAAGTTCTCCACGACCTCTGTCAAGTCGGGACTCACGATAGAAGGACTGAATCATATGATAACTACATCTAAGGGTTCATACTTTCATTCTACTATATTGCCACTACATATTGCTAGGTGTCACTAGTGGATTGTGAGACTCATCGGACGTCATCTTGATGTTCGATGATTCTTGAATGGTAGAATTGAAAATATTCCAATCCATCAAAAAGAGTTTCGATGATATTGTGATAGAGATCATAATATATCTCACTACCAGATAGAATGGAACCTATGGGGTCACACATTAAGAGATTTAATCTTGAATTTATCAATTGAATTTATGAAGTTCTAATTGGATTAGGATTTATTGAAATCCTATTGGGTTTAAGAGAACCATACTAGCACATGGTTAAATCTAATTCTTTTTGAAACTTTGATTTGATCAAGTTTATTGCCTTGAACCTAACCTTAATCTATTTGGATTTAATTGGACTCCTAATTGTGAGCCCAAGAAGATTGGATTAAGTCAATTAGTTAGCTAAATTATCTCCTCATTATCTCTACATTATCTCGTAAATTATCTCTTAGTGGTGTGTGAAATTGTTGGAAAGAAGGATGGTGCCTTCCTCCCTTTTTGGCATGACTAGGGGGCACCAATCCCCTAGATATTGCAAGAGGGGCCCACCCCCTCTTATGGCTTGGTGCAAAGGAGAGAGAGAGAGGGGCCATACCCCCTCTCATATGCCAGGAAACCCTAAGGGGCGTCAAGTGTTGGTGCCCCATCTACCTGCCCCACATGACATGAGGCGTCCATTCAGATTTTCATATCTAATTGGGGCGTCCCATGTTCTTGCCAAATGTGGATGATTATATACCAATTAAGTCTGATTTTATTAAAAAAAATCAGATTAAAAAGGTAGAATTTCTTATGAGATAAAGATGTACCTTTTTTAAGTTAATTGGATTTCTCTTTTGAATCAGAGAAGGGCCTATATAAAGAGAAGGTCTTCTAGGGTTTCATAAGTTTTGTTTTATTGATTAAAACCAGATCTCTCTTCCTCTCTCCTTCTCCATGCCACTTCTTCTCTCCCTTTTTTCTTTTCACGCCCAAAGGTTGGGCATTCCATTTTTCGACACGTCAAGTTGAGGTGATCTTCTTTTAGAGTGAAGAACGAGGAGAAGAAGGTTGTAGATCAAAGAATTGATTCTGTAGTCTTGATCAAAGGGTTGATCAAGGTTCTGAAGGACTAAGATCCTACTTGGAGAAGAAGGATCTACTACGAAAAGATCGATTTGAGATTGATCCTGATGGATGTCTATGGAGATCGGACACGTATGCTGCTCGAGGAACTTTGAACCAGTGATCATCGGTAGCGGTGAATTTTCATCCACGCTAAGGTATTGAGATTTGATCTCATACTAATTTTAATTTTCAAATTATATGTATGTTCTTTTCTCCTAAATTTGGATAGGATTAGATAAAATCTAATATATATAGGGTTAAAGAGTTTAATCCGATTATTTTTTCACTGCGACTGTAAAGATTTTTAAAATCTACATATGCATCCTATCTGACTTTTTAACATGAGCAACGATACGTGATTCTATAGCTCCTAAAATATCGCTGGATCTTTATCATAGCTTATCTAGACGAGCAATAAATTTTCAAAAATCTCATATGACTTTTAGTCCTTCATTGCCAGTTTCTTTAAAGAATCAGATTGTTCATCCGCTCCAGGTTCCTTCAAATGATGGTGTGTGGTATCACCTAGGAGTCCCTATTATGGGTTCCAGGCTGTCATCTCAGCACTTCAACTATATTCTGGATATGGTTGATTCAAAACTTATGGGCTGGCAATGGAAGGCTCTCTCCCTCGCGGGGAGAGCAACCTTAGTGCAGTCTGCATTGAGCTCATTGTGTATGTATACTATGTCTTCTATTTGCATTCTAGGATTAGTAATAAAGACATTAGAGAAACATTTTCAAAATTTTTTGAGGGGGCATTCACATGATAAAGGACGGCTGCATGTTGTATCCCCACAAGCGATTTGCTCTCCTAAAAATCATGATGGCTTGGGCTCCTGCTCTTTGGCTCCGAGGCAACAAACTCTTTTGGCTAAGTTAGCGGCACAATTATTGATTCAGCCTGATACTTTATGGGCATAATTAGTGTGACGCCTCCGATCCGAGATTGTGAATCGAAGGTCATGGCAACCGCCGCATACTCATAGAAAACTCTTCCTATAAGCATGCAAGGCATCTTATCATGCTATCTTAAAACAACAGCGGAATAATTAGACAATAATTTAAATCCAAAATATAACGATCTAAATTTCTTCTTTAATGTCTCAATAAATTCAATAATGATTCATAGTCCTTACATCAAATTCAATAAGATTTTCAACCGAAAATAAAAGTATAGAGATTCTGCTTCTGATCACTCTTCCAATCATATCTTGTATCATCTTAATTCCTCAACATTTGTAAAAACAGCAAAATAGGAGGTAATGAGCTAGACAGCCCAGTAAGCAATGATCACTTCTCAACAGATTTCATCAAGCATTTAAGTAAATAATTATTTATAAAAAATAAACATATAGAGTTCATCGATTCGAAATCAATTTCAATTATGCAATATAATTCATGCCAAATTCATTTCTTTTTCGAAAATTCAAGTTTCTTTCCAGATTTCAATTTCTTTTGTTCTTAAATTCTTTTCGTCAACCATGAGCTATGACCATATTTTTCCTGTGGCAGGGTCATAATACTGTGTATCTGCTTGCGGTAGGCTGCGAATCATCTGGCAGCCATGTCCTTTGGAATCGCTAGTCTCACTGGCGGTTTGTCGCTGGTCTCTCTGCCGACATGTCGCTGGTCTCGCTGGTGACATAAATCTTCAGGACAATCAATTGCCAACGTATATGCCCCCATTGGCGGGTCCTTTACATAGTCAGGTTGTCAATTCATAATATTTTTTATATCATAATTTTTCATAAATCATATTTCATATTCTAATTTCGATAATAAAACATATAATCATGTAGTATCGAAATCAATCAATATAATGCATCATGAAATTAATATGTTCAATCATGCTTCATCATAACATTTCAAATAAGATATTTTTATAACAAAATACTATTCATCCAATTCATGCATCGTTTCACAAATCATGCCAGAAAAATATATTATAATTTGCCGATAAATCTAGAAAAAGTGAAACATTACTTACCTCGAACGCATTCCAATAAATCCACATAATTCTATAAATTTTTCTTCCAAAAATTCTATTCGTAGATCATATTGCGATATCCCATGGTCAAACATCCACAATCCTATACAGAATCAATTTCAATAATTAGAAAGAATACGAATACCATATTTCAACGGTTTAGATTGGATCCGATCATCTAATTTCATCTAATCAAAATCTAATTAGGACCTAAACGATCCACGGTTTGACTATCAGATCAAATCGGATTTGAAGTGATAGGATCGAGGTTTCTTCATCGATTTCATAAAATCAAATAGAGAGAGACAATTAGAGGAGAGAGAAATCAATGAGGTATAATTCGAATTGGTCAGATGACACAATCCAACATTATGATTGGTCCAATATCTCGATTGGTGAAATCAACATGATCAAATCAAGTCATGGCTAGATCGAAATCATGGATGATCAAATCTAAAGATTCATGGTCTGATTAAGGTGGGTGCCAGTACGCTGTCTAACAACCATGGATCAGGATTCTTCATTAGAATCAGATCAGGACTATTGAAAGAATTTTTTCATTGATAAATCGATCAAGAGAGAGAAATCGATCGAGAGAGAGAAATGACTTTAGAGAGAGAAAATTTTAGAGAGAGAAAACTCATCTTGGATTCTTCAGACAATATGATTCAACAAATCTAATCGATCAGATCAAATCATGCTGAAATTATCATGTGGACAATTCAATAAGATCATGAAAAATAAAATCTAAAAATACTTGATCTGATCAAAATGGATGTCGGTGTACCGTCCGATGATCACAGATCAAAAATCCATCACGAGGATCATTTAAATTCATCATCATTCTTCTCAAAATTTTAAAAATCTTAGGAGAGAGAAATAATCTAGAGAAAAGATTTTAGAGAGAGAAAGTAGAGAGAGAAAGTTCAATTCTAGAGAGAGAAAATACTAGTTCAGGCTGAAGAGAGAGAGGGAAGAGAGAGAAACTCTCTTTCTCATATTTTATTATTTATATCATTATTTATTAATTTATTTTATTTTATTTTATTTTCTTTATTCTTTTCTTTCATTTTTTTTTCTTTTTCTTCACGAAAGAGAGAGGAGAGAAAATCCTATTTATTATTATTATATTATTATTATTTTATTTTTTTTCTTCTCTTTTTCTTTTTTTCTTTTTTTTTTCTTTTTCTTTTCTTTTTCTTTTCTTTTCCTTCTTTTTCTTTTCTTTTTCTTTTCTTTTCCTTCTTCTTCTTCTTTTCTTCTTCTTTTCCCGTGGGTTTCTTTTGGGCCGAAACAGGGACCGTGAGGTCCCCTCGTTGGAATTCCGACCGGTGGCGCAGCCGGCATGGGGCGGCCGTCGGCAGGAGGGGAGCGACTCGACGACACTAGGAGAGCCAAACCGGTGGTCAGTGGTGACCACCGGCGCCGGCAATCAAAGAAAAACAGAACCGAAAACTCTCCTTTTTCTCAAAGAAATCCGGCGACTCCGGTCGCCGGCGAGCATGCACACTGGCATGGAAAGGAAGGGGGAGAAGAGAGGAAAGGGAGGAGGCTTACCTCCGATGCTGGCGAAGCTTTTCCGACGAGAAATTGGACGGCATAGGGACGGTCTTCCGCGGTGGATTTTTCGGCGATCTCTACCGTTTTGCCCCGAGATTTCTCGATAAGAGGAGAGAGGAGAGTTCTTTTCCTTAAATAGGACCAGAGAGAGCTCGTTTCTGACTCCGATTGAGAGCCAGCGAGAGGAGGAAGAAGACTCCCTTCGGGAGTCTTCTCCCCTATTTTTTCTTTTTTTTTTTCGGGCTTTGGCTGATCTGGGCTGGGATTCTTACTCGGGTCGAGCCGGGCTATCACATTCTTTCCCTCTAAAAAAAATTTCATCCTCGAAATTTTTCTTGCTTGAGTCTTCATAGTTTCTTACTTGAATCTCATCCATAAATATTTGAATATTCTAATTCTTGATATAAATTCATTCTTAAATTATTTTATAAGAAAAAGTCAGTACATCAATATCTATCTAAAACAGAACCATTCATTTTCTTATTTATCAAGATCAACATCTCAAAGATTTTCAATGTTTCAAGATTTCAAAATTATGATCTCATTTCCTGTAAAAATTAATGTTCCATATCTCATGACTTAAATTAAAATCAAATCTATCTCTTGTGAATAAAAGAAGGTCAATGTCTCTATTTTTGCATAAGAACTTCATTCATCATCATCAATCATTCATTTTTCAAAATATTAACCACTCTTAATTTCAACCCATCATAAGATAGGAAAAACATACTTCTATGAATCATATGATGACATCCTAATTAATCAAAATTTAAAAATATTTTTTTTTATTCATACTTTCAAAGATTGAAAATTTATCATTTCAATCTCATTCTCGAACTTTTGATATTTAATTCTCGATACAACTTCATCATTAAGTCATTTCATAAAGATCAATATCACTATTGTTGATTGAATCAATATCACTATTTCTAGTCATTGAAATTTTCTTACTCAAACCCTCAAACTCTTAAATATTCTAATTCTTGAAGCAAATTTTATCATTAAGTCATTCCATAATAAAAATTAATAACTCAAAAATTGATCTAAATCAAAACTATATTTTTCTTATAATCAAAATCAATATCTCTATTCTAAGTAAATATATCAATTTTCTTTATCTAAACATTAATAACTCTTAATTAATCAATTCATTATCAAATTAAATAACTCCAATCCATTTTTTGTAGAACAATCGTCCATATCAATAGATAACCTCAATCTTTTTCATTTAGTCAAAGAAATAATAATAATCAAAAGAGTCCAAACTTCAAATTTTATTATACCCTGAAGATAAATATTTGAGTATAATAATCTAAGATCAAAATTATTATTCGATAAATAATCTCAAATTCTTCTTAATAATAGAGAATTATAAAATTTAATTCTAGGATAGAAAAAATTTATCTCTAAATATTCTAAATCAAAAATCAAAAATCAAGGGTCCACTCATCCTAGAATTAGGATGCTAAATATTTTTGTAGCATAGTAGGTGGAAGCACTACTTTTAAAAAATCATATTAGGATATCTAAAATGATTTAAAATTTTAAAATATTATTCTTTCTAATATCAATAAATTTCTTGTATCAAACCATATCATCTATCATAATTTTTTGACTCAAAGAATCAACATTCCTGACTTACTCAAAGTAATCCAGATTACCATGCTTCCACTGCGCACTCTGATCTAACAATCAAAATTTCTTAGCTTCATCAAAAAATTTTGATCAAATTATTTCTTTATCTTATCAATAGAAAAGATCTAAAATTTTAAATTTCAATTAAAGTCAAAGATTAACCTTCGATTCTCATTCATACTTCTACTGGTATATAATAATCTTGATTAACCCTTGAGTCCAATATCATATTTAAACCATCATATAGATTTATTATAATCAATATGAATCAAATTTTAATTCTCATATCAATTCAATTCGATAAATTTTCAAATCAAAATCTTTATAAGTCAAATCAATGAAAAAAAATAATCCTTCGATACTCCACCAAATTTGGACATAATCAGAATATATAAGAATTTCAAATCATTATTATTATTTTTTTTTTAAAATTTTTATCATCAGGATCTTCAATATCTATCAAATATCCTTTCATAATAATCATACAAGCTTCAAAAAATCAAATCTCTATTTAATAGTAGATTCAATTAGGGACCTCGTTAACAAAAGCAAAGGAACTCCATATCAATTCTTAAATCCAAAATTTCTAAATTGTAAATTCACATGGATCCCTTAATCTGAAATAAATATAAATCAGATCTTTTATCTTAATCTAAAGATATCAATTTTTTATTAACAACCTCAACAATAATATCAGAAAATCTCTTGATCAACTTGGATACGGAATCTTTAAATTAAAATTTCATACACATCATGTAGTCTCCAAGAGACATAATAAGATCTATTATCTAGATCTAGGGATGATGATTAAAGATTCCAGTATGATGAATATCCTATAATCTCAAAATCAATTTCATCAATAAGACATAGGTTTCTTTGCAATATCCTCAAATATGCATTCATCCTAAAATGTCATTTTATATATAATCCACGTACCAAATTCAATTTCGATAAATATTTCAATCAAGCATCATAAAAGATTTTTTCTTAGTCTATCCTGGAACAATATTTTATCGTCAAATCTTTATCTTGCCAATAATAGTCAACTTCTCAACTAGAAGTAATATCATAGTATTATTCTCACATCGAATTTGAACTTACGATGCACTTGAATAACCAATGATCAAATTAATAACCACAATGCACAATAAAATTTTATGTCAATCCTTTTGTGATTACTTTCGATCAAGATCTAACTAATCATATCATGATCTATAGATTATCCATCATATTTCAAACTCCATATGTCATAATCTCTTGTGATCCCTTTATACATAATCTTAATGTTTAATCAAAATTTTTAAATATTTCTCCCACTACAATCATCAAAGATCTACTACACTATAATGTCCCTGGTGTCTATCCACTTACACCCATTCTATATCTGATTCTATGTTTCATAATTCATCCACTTATGCTCTGATATCATATTAATTGTCACGCCCCCGACTCGAGATTGTGAATCAAGGGTCATGGCAACCGCCGCATACTCATAGAAAACTCTTTCCATAAGCATGCAAGGCATCTTATCATGCTATTCTAAAACAACAGCGGAATAATTAGTCAACAATTTAAATTCAAAACATAACGATCTTAAATTTCTTCTTTAATATCTTAATAAATTCAACAATGATTCATAGGCCTTACACCAAATTCAATAAGACTTTCAACCGAAAATAAAAATATGAGGATTCTGCTTCTGATCACTCTTTCATTCATATCTTATATCATCTTAATTCCTCAACATCTGTAAAAACAGTAAAATAGGAGGTAATGAGCTAGACAGCCCAGTAAGCAATGATCACTTTCAACAGATTTCATCAGGCATTTAAGTAAATAATCATTTATAGAAAATAAGCATATATAGTTCATCAATTCAAAATCAATTTCAATTATGCAACATAATTCATGCCAATTTCATTTCTTTTTCCAAAATTCAAGTTTCTTTTCGGGTTTCAATTTCTTTCGTTCTTAAATTCTTTTCGTCAACCATAAGCTATGACCACATTTTCCCTGTGGCAGGGTCATAATACCGCGTATCTGCTTGTGGTAGGCTGCGAATCATCTGGCAGCCATATCTTTTGGAACCGCTGGTCTCGCTGGCGGTTTGTCACTGGTCTCTCTGGCGACATGTCGCTGGTCTCGCTGGCGACATAAATCCTCAGGACAATCAATTGCCAACGTATATGCCCCCATTGGCGGGGTCCTTTACATAGTCAGATTGTCAATTCATAATATTTCTTATATCATAATTCTTCATAAATCATATTTCATATTTTAATTTCGATAATAAAACATATAATCATGTAGTATCGAAATCAATCAATATAATGCATCATGAAATCAATATGTTCAATCATGCTTCATCATAATATTTCAAATAAGATATTTTCATAAGAAAATACCATTCATCCAATTCATGCATCGTTTCACAAATCATGTTAGAAAAATATATTATAATTTACCGATAAATCTAGAAAAAGTGAAACATTACTTACCTCGAACACATTCCAATAAATCTACATAATTCTATAAATTTTTCTTACAAAAATTCTATTCGTAGATCATATTGCGATATCCCATGGTCAAACATCCACAATCCTATACAGAATCAATTTCAATAATTAGAAAGAATACGAATACCATATTTCAACGGTTTAGACTGGGTCAGATCATCTAATTTCATCTAATCAAAATCTAATTAGGACCTAAACGATCCAAGGTTTGACTATCAGATCAAATCAGATTCAAAGTGATAGGACCGAGGTTTCTTCATCGATTTCATAAAATCAAATAGAGAGAGACAATTAGAGGAGAGAGAAATCAATGAGGTACAATTCGAATTGGTCAGATGACACAATCCAACATTATGATTGGTCCAATATCTCGATTGGTGAAATCAACATGATCAAATCAAGTCATGGCTAGATCGAAATCATGGATGATCAAATCTAAAGATTCATGGTCTGATTAAGGTGGGTACCAGTACGCTGTCTAACAACCATGGATCAGGATTCTTCATTAGAATCAGATCAGGACTATTGAAAGAATTTTCTCATTGATAAATCGATCAAGAGAGAGAAATCGATCGAGAGAGAGAAATGACTTTAGAGAGAGAAAATTCTAGAGAGAGAAAATTTTAGAGAGAGAAAACTCATCTTGGATTCTTCAGACAATATGATTCAACAAATCTAATCGATCAGATCAAATCATGCTGAAATTATCATGTGGACAATTCAATAAGATCATGAAAAATAAAATCTAAAAATACTTGATCTGATCAAAATGGATGTCGGTGTACCATCCGATGATCACAGATCAAAAAACCATCACAAGGATCATTTAAATTCATCATCATTCTTCTCAAAATTTTAGAAATCTTAGGAGAGAGAAATAATCTAGAGGGAGGATTTTAGAGAGAGAAAGTAGAGAGAGAAAGTCCAATTCTAGAGAGAGAAAATACTAGTTCAGGCTGAAGAGAGAGAGGGAAGAGAGAGAAACTCTCTTTCTCACATTTTATTATTTATATCATTATTTATTAATTTATTTTATTTTATTTTATTTTATTTTTTCTTTTCTTTCTTTTTTTTTTCTTTTTCTTCACGGAAGAGAGAGGAGAGAAAATCCTATTTATTATTATTATATTATTATTATATTATTTTTTTCTTCTCTTTTTCTTTTTTTTTTTTCTTTTTCTTTTCTTTTTCTTTTCTTTCCCTTCTTTTTCTTTTCTTTTTCTTTTCTTTTCCTTCTTCATGTTCTTCTTTTCTTCTTCTTTTCCCGTGGGTTTCTTTTGGGCCGAAACAGGGACCGTGAGGTCCCCTCGTTGGAATTCCGACCGGTGGCGCAGCCGGCATGGGGCGGCCGTCGGCAGGAGGGGAGCGACTCGACGACACTAGGAGAGCCAAACTGGTGGTCGGTGGTGACCACCGGCGCCGGCAATCAAAGAAAAACAGAACCGAAAACTCTCCTTTTTCTCAAAGAAATCTGGCGACTCCGGTTGCCGACGAGCATGCACACTGGCATGGAAAGGAAGGGGGAGAAGAGAGGAAGGGGAGGAGGCTTACCTCCGACGCCGGCGAAGCTTTTCCGGTGAGAAATTGGACGGCATAGGGACGGTCTTCCGCGGTGGATTTTCCGGCGATCTCTACCGTTTTGCCCCGGGATTTCTCGCTGAGAGGAGAGAGGAGAATTCTCCTCCTTAAATAGGACCGGAGGGAGCTCGTTTCCGACTCCGATTGAGAGCTGGCGAGAGGAGGAAGAAGACTCCCGAAGGAAGTCTTCTCCCCTTCTTTTTTTTTTTTTTTTTTTTTTTTTTTTTTCCGGGCTTTAAATGATCTGGGCTGGGATTCTTACTGGGGCCGGGCCGGGCTATCACAATTAGTAACTGCAAAATATAATTTCCCGAGACAGGGGCTTGCTTACATAGGCCAAGGAGAGTACCACCAGCAATTTGGTGTCGTTTGTCCTCCTATGCAGACTACTTATAATATCAATTCATTTGGGCAATTGCTGATGGTACCCGAATGAATTTCTTGTATGATCCGTGGGTACCATCCATACCTTTTTTTGCTTGGCTTATATTTTTAAATATGAATATGGAGCTAGATGTTCAGGTGTCTTCTTTTTTGAATCAGGATAGATGATGGGATTTCAATGCTCTTTCATCTATTTTAGCACCTGACTTGCTTTCAGTTATTTCAACTATTCCTATGGCTAAGACTCATAGACAAGATCAATTGGTGTGGGCCAATACTCGGTTTCTAAGGTGGCTGGTAAGGATTTATCTTCTTTATTTCGTTCACCATATGAGAATGATATTAATGTATCCTTTACAATCTTATGGAAGTTACCAGTTCCTATGCAAGTTCTTTTTTCTGGTTGGGAATTATTATGGTCTTGTCTCCCAACTAAGAGGCATTTATATCAATTGGGTTAGATACCTCAGCATACTCTATATTGTGATCAATGTGTTGAGGTAATTGAGGATGTGGAACATGTATTCGTTCATTTTTCTATGGCCCAGCAGTGTTGGCACATTCTTTGTTCCTCTTTTCAGGATGTTCCTTACCCAATTCTTTGCCGGTATTGGTTCATATGTTAACTGACACTCGATATAGTTGTGGATTCGGCTAGCTATATTATATTTGTTATGAATTATGTAGAAGGTAAGGAATGAAAGGTTGTTTCAAGCCTCCTTTACTCATCCACTAAATATAGTCCGGCAAGTTAGCCACTTTCTTTATGACTTCAGATCAGATATTTCTAATACTGTTTTAGTAGCACATTCCAGGAACAGGGGTCTTCCTTTTGTTGGCTGGCTCATCTAATTTCTCATCCTTGTATGTTGCTTGGCTGCCCCCTTGCCTAGGCATTATTAAATTAATTTTGAAGGATCTGTCTTTCATGATACAGCAGTTGCGGGATTTATTGTTAGAGATCATAATGGGATACTAATTTATAGGTAAGATCTTGAATACTCCCTCGATTTTATATGTAGAGTTGATAGCTGCATGAGCTGGCCTTTCAAGTACTATTCAGCAATTTGGATTTGCTCTGATCTGATTGGATGGAGATTCTGCTATGCTTATTCAGTGATAGCAGTCTCCATTCATTTGTAGGTATTCTGATCATCCTTTTATTAAAGACATGCTTTATTGGAAGCAGTCTTTCTTCTTCACGGTCTCCCACATCTATAGGAAAGATGATCAAACAACAGATTGGATTATGAAGCAAGCTTTGAAGGGTGATTGTTAATTCTTTTTGGATTCAATTCTTCCCTTCCAGGTTCGAATGATCCTCGGTGCTGATATCAGTTCTACTGTTTTTGTTAGGCGTTGAGACTTCCCTTTTAAGAGCCTTTCCAATACCCCAAAAAAAAAAAAAGACTAAGCTACATTCAAGCTTAAATTAAAGTTTTATTCAAGCTCGGTATAATCTTGCTTTCAAGCTTGGTTCATATCTAAATTAATATTTTAATGAATTCAAAAATTAACTATACTTTCAAGTTTGAAAATATCTTAATATTGTAGATAATTGTATCTATGATCCAATAATCATTATCTATCTACCTATATATATATATATAGAGAGAGAGAGAGAGAGAGAAAGAATCTATATTTAATATATTTTTTAGCCTAATAGAGCCGACCCTATCGAGTGAGGAGCTACTTTGGCTCAATGAAACTAATTTTCAGCTTATATCTTTTAAAAAAAAATAATTTTAAGCCGAATTCAGTGGTTCAAGCATGATTTATTTAATTTTAGATCGAGCCCAAATTGAACTTGTTCCTGGCCAAGACCAAACCTCGGCTGTACAGAACATTTGTGATCCCTGGTAGCAGGTTATTCATCTCAAAATATAGCACATTCCCTTGAAGATGAAAAAGAAAATTATATGTTACCAAAAAAAAAAAATTATAGCACATTGCCTCGAACTTGCTGGAGCATGCATGCTTATGGGGAAGTGGACCCACACAAAAAAGACTGGTGTGGAACATGGTTTACCACAAGGGGCGAGTGAGAGCTCATAATTGTCAGCCATCCACCAACCATCAGATGGATTCAGCTTGAGTGGCTCGCCCCCTATCAAAAACCTTATCACGTAGAAATTGACAAGCGGAGAAAGAGCCACACGTACCTCAGGGGATACCGCCAACGCTCGAACCTTTTGCCACCAGAAATTTTTCATTTAAGAAAACCAAAGCAAATCCAATATATCTCTTCCTCCCCGCCTTTCTTTCTCTCCCTCTCTTCCTCTCTGGAGAGCCAAAAAGAAATTAAAAAAAAAAATCATCCATCGCCACATCTAAGGTAAGCTCTTTCTCTCCCAGAGCTCTTATTAATCGTTAATTCTTAGCTAAACTTGATGAAATTTAGGCTTTCTTTTCCTCTCTGAGCATTAAATTAGGGTTTCCAAGGGTTCTAAACCGCTCCCCGTCGATCGCAATTCGTCGAATAGTTGTTCTTTTAGGCAAATTTCATATTTGGATATGTTTTTTGTGCCATCCAGGATCGAGCTGTGATAAAAAGACTCGATTTTGATGCGGATTTCCGGGGCATCGGTGTTGTGAACTGGTCCAGAGCCCTGAGCTCGTAGTTCTTTGTATGTGGCTTCAAGGGTGAAACAATGGCTTCTCCTGCTTCCCTTGCTACTCTGGGAAGCGTGAGGACAAACTCGTCGACGGTCTTCGAGGTCTCTCCTTCGCCTGGAGCCGTTAGGAGAATTCGCATCATTTCTAGGATTAGTTTTCGTAGTGTTGGCGGTGTGCAGCGACGGTCCCGTTCCCCTGGTCGAGTCTGTAGGTGTCTGGTCACCACCGACTTGATCGAGGAGAAGGGAATTCCGTTTTCTTCAGAATCTACTTATAGGGGTAGTAGTGGCAGCAGAGAAGATGATGCTGATCTTGTCCTTAAGCCTCCTCCCAAGCCTGTCTCGAAGGCCCAGCCAAATGGGCCCGATCCTGTGAACTCAGCATTGTGGTCTCCAGACAAAGTTGTTCATGATAAGATGCTGGAGACTGGACAAGAAGATAGAGATAAAATGATAGAGTCACTTGGGGAGGTCTTGGAGAAGGCAGAAAAGCTTGAGACAGCAAAGAGGGTCAAATTGGATGGAAAAGAGATTAGGGGCAATGGCAAGTCCAGTGGTAGCTCAAGACCTAGTAGACCGGTGAACACTTCACCGACAAGGAAGTCAAAGATGTCAAAGAGCATCTGGCGAAAGGGGAACCCCGTGGCAAATGTGCAAAAGGTGGTAAAAGAGATACCGAGAATTGAGAGAGAGAAAGGGCAGGAACAGAAAGGTCGTTCTCCAGTGACAGAAGCGAACAAACCTGAAGCTCTTCCACTTGCACCTTTGCAAAATCAAATGCCTTCACCATCCCAAGTCATTCCAAAGCTGCAAGTGAAGCCTTCTGTTGCTCCATCTGCACCTCCAGCTCCCCCTGTAGCAAAGAAACCTGCTAACTTAAAAGACCGGAAGCCAGTTCTTATAGATAGGTTTGCTTCCAAGAAGCCAGTTGTCGATCCCATTGCAGCGGAAGCATTATTAGTGCCTACAAAACCAGTGAAAGGACCTGCTCCATCAAAAGCCAAAGAAGAGCGTCGCAAGAAATCAAGTGCGGCTGGAGGTGTGCGTAGGCGTCTGGTGGATGATGCTGACATACCTGATGAGGATGCTTCAGAACTTGATGCGCCTATTCCTGGTGTGACAGGGGCAAGGAAAGGCAGGAAATGGAGTAAGGCAAGCCGTAAGGCTGCTAGACTCGAGGCAGCTAAAGCTGCAGCACCTGTTAAAGTAGAGATTCTGGAGGTGGGTGAGGAGGGGATGTTCACTGGGGATCTGGCTTATAAATTAGCAGTCAGCGAAGCGGATATCCTTGGATATTTATACTCAAAAGGAATAAAGCCTGATACAGTGCATACTCTGGATAAAGACATGGTCAGGATGATATGCAAGGAATATGATGTGGAAGTATTAGAAAAAGATCCCATAAGGGTGGAAGAGATGGCAAAGAAGAAAGAACTGCTTGATGAGGAGGATTTGGACATGTTGGAGGATAGGCATCCAGTTATTACAATAATGGGTCATGTTGATCATGGAAAGGTATTATCTTCTGAGCAGTATTTGTTTCTTATTTTTGGTTTGAGTAGGATCAAGTCTCAGTACCTTCCTTTGCTATAACTTTTGCTTTTTGTAATTTGCATTGACAGACAACGCTTTTGGACTATATTCGTAAGAGCAAGGTAATTTTTAAATCTTCAGTTGGTATCACACATCTGCCTTAGTTCATAGGTAGTTTCCCATGCATATACTGCAAAGCTGAAAATATGCGCGGCATTTTCCACATTTCTGTTTCTATGGCTTTTCTGAAATAATAAGGTCTGACCAATTGGTATGTACAGGTGGTAGCGACTGAGGCAGGTGGAATAACCCAAGGTATTGGGGCATATAAAGTTCTCATCCCAGTTGATGGAAAGGCTCAGGCCTGTGTCTTTCTTGATACTCCAGGGCATGAGGTGTGTGATTTCAGTTGTGCCAGCCCATTTTAGTTTTGGCTGACATCATCTTTCTGCATATAAATTTTTTGATGGCTTTGGTTTCAATGCGTTGCAAAGTACGATTATGTAACTTAAGATGTTGAAGTTTCATCTTCAGTATATCTTCACCAACATATAATTTGTCATTAAAAATCTGGACTTTACAGGCATTTGGTGCCATGAGGGCACGTGGAGCAAGGGTGACTGACATTACCATTATTGTGGTAGCTGCTGATGATGGAGTGCGCCCCCAAACAAATGAGGCAATAGCTCATGCCAAGGCAGCTGGTGTGCCTATTATAATAGCCATAAATAAGGCATGTGAATTAATCTCTATTGTTGTTTCATTTTTGGTCCTGTCTTCACAAAATTTTTTCTCAATTCCAGTAGTTATGGTACCCAGGTAGATAAAGAAGGAGCGAATCCTGAACGTGTTATGCAAGAACTTTCTTCTATTGGCCTTATGCCAGAAGTGTGGGGTGGTGACATCCCAATGGTCCAGGTTGCTCCCCAAACAATAACTTATAAATGTTATCCTCATCTTTATCTGACACTTAAAACAACTATTGAGAGTTGATATCTAGTTATTACCTAAATCAGATAAGTGCTCTTAAAGGAAACAATGTCGATGAATTATTGGAAACTGTCATGCTTGTTGCTGAGGTATGTGAATTTATCTTGATTTCTGTTTATTTGCTTCTGCTGGCAACTTGACTTTCTGGGTGAATATTCAACCTTATTATTATTTTTTTAATTGTAAAGCTGCAAGAATTGAAGGCAAATCCTCATAGAAATGCAAAGGGTACTGTCATTGAGGCAGGTCTTGATAAATCAAAGGGACCCACTGCCACACTGATTGTGCAAAATGGAACCCTCAAAAGGGGTGATGTTGTTGTGTGTGGTGAAGCCTTTGGAAAGGTTAGTTTTCTGAATGAACACTGGTGTTATAACTTTTAGAGAAATGCAAACAGCAACTTATTTGCAATGCTATGTTCTGCATAATCTCAAAATTCTGCAGTTTGTAGGCCTTGTTTTCTATGTTGACTTAAAGTCCTGACAGCCCATGCGCAAATTCTTTCCATGAGCAGGTCCGTGCTATGTTTGATGATAGAGGAGGTCGTGTTGACCAAGCTGGACCATCCATGGCTGTGCAGGTTTGTTTGTTCTCTTCTCAAGTCTACTATTCATCATCATCAATTTATGTTTGATATCTCCAAATCTGAAAATTCAATGTGATGTATGAGGGAACTAACTAGTTCCTGATTGATTCTTTCACACACTAGTCTTCTTCTCTTTGGCACACTTGATTGGAGAATTCATTGTATATAAGATACATGGGTGGCCTTCTTGTCTTAAGGGCTTTTTGGCACAACATTATAGTATGGCATGCTTCTTTTATGTTATTTTCATGAGAGATTAGTAGGTCATTTACGCATGCTCTATGTTAATGTGAAACCAATCCAAGGCTTGGTGAATTATTTAAACGTAAATTATAATATGTTCCCCTTTTTCAGCCAAAGTCACTGTTGTGCTGTTAGTGAAGGCTTGGACTGAGTAGCAGTCCCATGCACTTGGTTTCCAGTCCTTTAAGTTTTCAAGTGAAACTGTTATTCAACATAAAACTGTGAGTATTAATTCCACTGAGAGATTCAGTTATACTTTAGTAAATTGAATGGTTAAAATCCTTTGCACTGCCTCACCAGAAGGGAAAAATAAATTGAAAGAACATGTGTTCATTTCAGAAATTGACAGCATTAATCGCTGATCGACAAGTGGCACATCAGAGTTTGCAATGGTTTGAATACTATGTTCCACAGATACAACTGCATAGTTTTCAGATTTGACATGGATAGAAGAACTGCACATGATAAACATTTAAAAAAACTAAAGAATAGAAGAATTAAACAATAAATTTTTTATCTTCATTTTTATGGTTTTCTAAAACTGGTAGATGCTAGGTGATAGATTTATAATGTAAGTGATAGCAGATTCCACCTGCTAGAATTCTCATGCCTACATGGTGCCTTGTCATTCACATCTTCAATTATTATAGAAGATTAAAAACAAAGCTTTTAGGCTTGTATAGTTTTGATTGTCAAAGAGAAATTGTCCAAACTTTTGTATTGTTACAAACAAATCCATCAATAAGATTGCATGTTTCTAAAGGAAAATTACTCATTTCAAGATTGGTGACTTGAGGATTTCAGCAGTATAGGTTGCTCTGATTTGGATACTGGATGACGTGTATCATCAATTTTTTTTCTTTCAGATTCAGTGATTGCATGCCCAATGGAGATTAGTTATAAAAATACTTCTCTATAAAATTAATTATGCGATCAAACAGATGGGACCTTTTTGAAAAATGAGCTTTCAAAGATTCTTCGGATGATGGAAAGACTGATAATCAGAAAGGGGATGTGCTAAAATGATTTGGTTTCTGTGACTTTTGTGATGTTTTTTTCCAGAGCTTTCTCTTTAAATATTTTTAAATTTTATAATTATCTTAGTTGCTTGTTCTCGATTGCTTTGACATTTTCTTCTATTTTCTTCCACAGGTAATTGGCTTGAGCAGTGTTCCTATTGCTGGTGATGAATTTGAGGTTGTTGACTCCCTTGATGTTGCACGTGAAAGGGCAGATGCATGTGCAGAATCATTAAGGGTTGCACGAATATCTGCAAAGGCTGGGGAGGGAAAGGTCACTCTCTCTTCCATTGCTTCTGCTGTATCAGCTGGAAGACAGTCGGGACTAGATAAGCATCAGCTAAATATTATCCTGAAAGTCGATGTTCAGGTATGCTTTGTGAACCTGCATGATGCCTTTCAGTGCTTACTCATCACAATATATTTGTTTGTTGTCAAATTGGCCTATGGTTCAGCTTTCATGCGATCATCATATGTAGATATATATCTCTTTTCAGCTGACTTGATAGCACTTTCATCAATAATAGGGTTCAATTGAAGCCATCAGACATGCTCTTCAAGTTCTCCCACAGGATAATGTTACTCTGAAGTTCCTTCTTCAAGCACCAGGTGATGTGAGTACTAGTGATGTTGATCTCGCTGTTGCCACTGAGGCCATTATATTTGGCTTCAATGTGAAAGCACCAGGTTCAGTTAAGAGCTATGCAGAGAAAAAGAATGTTGAAATTTGTCTCTATGGGGTCATTTATGATCTTATTGATGAAATGCGTAATGCAATGGAAGGACTTTTAGAGCCTGTTGAGGTAGAAATGATGCTATAATTGGTTTGGACTTCATCTCTGATGCGTTGGTATCTATATAGAAGAGATTTATATTAAACATTGTGCACTTTTAATATATCATGTAGGAGCAAGTTCCAGTAGGATCAGCAGATGTTCGAGCCACATTTAGCAGTGGTAGTGGACGTGTCGCTGGATGCATGGTCACTGAGGGGAAAGTGGTGAAAGATTGTGGTGTTTGGATTGTTCGAAATGGGAAAACAATTCACACAGGCAATATTGATTCTTTGAGACGAGTGAAAGAAGAGGTGAAGGAGGTATGTTTTTAAATGATATATGTGGATCACATCCTGAGGTACAATTGTTATATCTCAAAATGCTCTTAAATGACATCATGCTTTTGAAGATTACTGAAGCACCTGTTACATTTCTAGCTTGCAGAATTATAATCACTCTATCAACAATTGAGTGATATATTAGGTGACAATAACTAGCTTGTTGTATGGTTTATGATTTAGGGGAAGAAATAGCATAGTAAGTCAATATTCTTCTGAATTAGTGATGATGATTATCGATAGTCTTTTGAAGAATTTTAATCCATTAAGGCTCAATTTAGTTGTTGAATAAAAAATTGGAAAACTATAGATATCCTAGAAATTTATAGAGGGAGTTGTTGTTCCAAGGATATCACAGAATACAATGAAATATGCATTTGGTTGCAATGCCGGCATATCATGGTCTCAGCCTTTAATGGTGATAGTCTACTGCTATTATTTTTTTTTTGTTGAAAAGATATTTGCCCCTGCCAACAAAATTACTTTTTTGTTGGTGAGGGGGAGTTTTTTTGTCTTTCCACTGATAACTGGGTGGAAAACCCTGGTATGAACTGTAAGTACCTCTATCCTGTAATATCTTGGAAATGGATATCCTGGCTAAGATGCATAAGGCTATATCGACCAGAATAGGTAGTTCAAACTATCCGAATACCAAAAATTGCCTTCTTGACAAGGATAGCTATTATTGAACCCCCTAATCTAAAGGTTCGGGTGTGTTTGATATTGCTTAAAAGTTCTTTTGTAAACTTCAAAGCAACAAAAGCATTTCATTAAAAAAAAATAACTGTTTGGTAGCATCATCTAAATAGTGCTTCTACAAGAATATAAAGTCATAAAAGCACTTTTTAGGGAACTTAGAAAACCAGGCTTCTATCTACTCTTTCTCGAGAGAAGCAACGCCAAACACTCCTATTCACTTTCCAGATTGACTCCAAGGAAGTTCTTGAGATTTGTTATTCTTTGTGCTTTAGAAAAAGAAAATAGTGTTTGACATGAATGCAACAAGATTTGTTATAATGTTTCTTCATTTGCAGATTAAATCTTGGGCCAAGCATGACTTGTTCAAGATATAGACCTTTGATGAATAAAATTGCAAAGCATTAATATAGACAACAAGATAGTCTCAAAAGGTCCTTGAGAAGTTTACAATATTCGTGCTCTCACAATTATTTTCATTCGTCACCTATCATTGCCTTTGCTATAGTTTAATTGTTATTCTCTCATCAATAGGTAGTGTGAGCTTGGACATGTAGACAAGAGATCTTTTGGCGTCCTCTTCTAATCATAGAATTCTGGTTATTTGAGTGAATGAGTAAATCAAGAACCCTTTACTAAAACTATCTCAATTAGATATGTTTAATTATAGTTAAAAAGTTTGTTGTTGTGATGTGTTTCTTGGACAAGTAGGAAATCTCCTGTCATCAGTGGACTTCTAAGCTTCCAATATTGCAAGGCTACCGCATGATATAGAGCTGCCACTAGGAATTTATATGTGTCCTAACCAGAAGATCTGAGGTAATAGCAGGCTATATTATCCACGCTTTCTATCAAGATTTCAAGTCCCGATAGGATGGGCGGTTTCTCAATTGTCCTTTCTTGTTTCTGTGAAAAAAGGGGATCAAGACAATTTTGGGACTCCCAAATCCATCCATGTAGAGAGAGAAGAAGAAAGATAAAAGAAAAAAGGGAAAGATGGAGAAAAAGAAAAAGTGTAAGGAAAGAAGAAGAAGAAGAAGAAGAAGGGAAGAAAGAAATGAAGGGAGAAGAAAAAGAAAAGAAGGAAAGAAGGAACAAAGAGAAAGAAGAGGAAAAAAAGAAGAAAGACATAAAAGAAAAGATAAGAAGATGAAAGAAAAAGGAAAGGAGATAAAGAAAGGTAGAAGAAAAACAAAGAAAGAAAAGAAGGAAGAAAAGAAGAAAAATAAAGAAAGAAAAGAAGGAAGAAAAGAAGAAAAACAAAGACAGGAAGGAAAGAAGGGGAGAGATGAAGTTATCAATCAGGATGCCTGACCAAGACCATTGTCAGGATGGGGTAGGATTTCCATTTCTATGGAAAAGTCAGGACATCTGGCCTATGGGATTTAAAACCTTGATTTCTATAATATACTATTCTCATAGTGGCCATAAAGGAAACTGATGGGACAAACATTATGCAAAGAAATGCAAAAGGGTGATAAGGAGAAGTCCTTGTTGGAGAAATAGGAAACTTGCTATCTAACTATTACAGATATCATGAAAGAAATAGTAGGAAAAACATGGAGAAATCGTGTTCAGTGGGTTCCTACTTGTTTCCTTGTTAGTAGTGTGTTAAATAATCAGGAAGTTACTTTATCAAGATTTACAAAATCATCCTACTAAGAATCACTATTGTTTATTACTAGAGAAAAGGCCACTCTATATCTATGATAACGTTGTGATAGATCATTAAGGTGTGTGGTTTCATTAAGCCAGGGGGGCAATAAATTATTCTACCTTCTCCTCCCCTTCATTTAGAGTTCATCTAGGGCTTTTGTGATTCCCTTTACCTTGTTTAAAATAATCTAGGGGTTTAGACCTTGAACCATTAAAGCAAGAGGCAGAAGTATGTGACGGACAGCAGGGGGCAATGCCAAGTAAGCTAGTCCCTTGTAATCTCAAATAAGTCACATTCATTTTGCAAGCACATTTTTCCAAAATCCATGACCTAAATTGAAAGTGCATTTGTTGGTAGCTATGCTATTCTCGTCTTTGATGCCCTAATTGTGTAGGTTGGATTATTCTATTCCAAAAATCCATATATGGTCATAAGTCATTAACGATTCATCCATGATGATCAACAGACTTGCTGTGGACCTACTAGGCCACTTTGAGCAGGTCTAGTTAGGCTCTTTTAGCAAGATTTCCACATCTAGAATTTGATCATGATATAAAACTTCTGGAGGGTGTAATTTTCATATATGGGATTTATTTCAGCTATTTATTTCAGCTTTTTTTTTCAAATTAGGTAACTTTCAAGATCTACAATGGGCAAGCCAATTGATAGGCTTGTTGGGCTCAAAACAACGCTAATTCAAGGCTATTTAGGGCTCTGAAATGCCTTATCGAACTCGACTTACTATTTATAGCAAGGTTCTAAATACTGATACTGAACCTTATATCATTTTTATATCAGAATGGTAAGGTATCAGTAAATTATCAGTATCGATAGTATATCCTATATACTGAAACTTGCAGCATCTAAAAGAATGAAAAGCCATCAATATCGACCGGTTTGTTTGGTTGGTACAGTAACATCGATATACACCAATACGGACCGGAACAGCTAGTATATATTGATATAGATGGCTTCGACATCCCTGTGTTCATATGGGTGGTGGTTTCATGTTGGAATGGTATAGTGTTGATAATACTATTCCGTTTTAGCGATTTTTGTCAGTATCGATAGTATATACTACATATTGAAACTGGCGGCATCTAAAAGAATGAAAAGTCATCAATATTGACTAGTTTGGTTGGTACAATACCATTGATATACACCCGTATGGACCAGAACTGCTAGTACATATTGATATAGATGGCTTCGACATCCCTGTGTTCGTATGGGTGCTGGTTTCATGTTGGAATGGTCTAGTATTTATAATACCATTCTGTTTTAGCAATTTTTGAATCCATGATTTATAGTTAATGTTGACTGGAGCACAACTCATAATCTATGAAAAGTTGGCCAATGCAATAGAAGGCAATGATGATATAGATTTGTGATCTAGCTTTGGACCAATTTTAGCAATTTTTATATTTTTTTTCTAGTTTTAGGAAATTTAATCCCTTAGCTAGAAGAGGATTTATACCCAGATTTGGAGTTGTTGACCTCACTAGTATAAATTTCAAGGCCTTGAACCATAGCGTTGTATATTGGTTTTGAAAGGAATAAACAGGGTAAAACCTTGCATCTGAGTTTCTTATGGAAATCATTTTCTCTGCTGCTTGTTTTCATGTGATATTCAAGTTGAGTGGATGGGAGGAGGAAATTTTCTCTCCCTAGTTGGATCAGTCGTAACCACAGTAAGTTCCATATACACACAAACACACACTTCAAAACTGAAGAAGCCTTTTTACATATGATATTAAACCAAGTGTTCATATATGGTGATCATATTCCCATTCAATTGGTGAGATTCAAGTGATGGTCTTTGACCAAATTGACAGTTGGGTTTAAACTGTTGACAAATATAACAGAAATAAAATAATCATCTATCTTTAATGTGATTTTCAAAACATTAGATGTAAAACCTTTAATGTGAGACTAAGATTCAGTGGTCAATGAGACAGGACAAAATTCAAAACATTTTTTTTGAGTATATGAGTTTGTTATGGGTTTCGTGGATGACAACTTGGATTACTATTTGGAGTTGAGGGTGCAGTAAGAAATGATCATAAGGTTCCTTAAATAGCTGCTGTTGCAGCCTTCTTCTATATGCAATTTTTTTTCTTCGACATTAGTGCAAAGTGGATGGAGTAGCAATATGTCTTTCAAGTGTTAAGAAATCACAGAGTATCATTGGAACTTATGCTAATTTTTCACATGGCTGTCAATTTTTCAGTTTTTCTGAATGAGTATAAATTTATGGGGGGATTTGGAAGATTTCAATTGTGTTAAGAGCAGGGTAGATGGAATGAGGATACATCTTTGGTGTAATATGTGATTTCTGAATATTGTTAGATCTGATACCAATTTTTTAAGGCTCATAGAATATGAGATCTTCTGAATGAGTACAAGTTTTAGGCACTTACAGCCCCCATATTCAGTTTTGAGAACAAAATTACACTTCATGGAAATTGCTGGAAGAGTAGAGGTTTGAAGTCAGATTAGAGCTGAACACAAATGAGTCTTGCATTGGAGGTTCATTAACTGAAAATCAGCTAGGATACACACTGAGGAACACACACACACGCGCGCGCGCACACACACAGAGGGACACACACAAACATTTGATCTTCATGTTTATATTTATTGCTTTGAGGCAAGAAGGAACTTGCCTCTGTTCCTGCTAGAGTTGAACCACTGAAAGGCATAAGAAATTGCAAACCTCGGCATATACATGGGAGGACCTAAGCAGCCATGTTCCCTCATGATCTTGTTGACTAAGATGGAAACGTTGCACTTACTGTCTCTAGCATGTTCTTGGCATGGTTGGTATACAATTAATGGAAAGAGTGGCTGCCTGGGTAGTGGGATATCTAGCTCTTTGCTGCAGTCCATTATCAATGTTTGCTTGCTTGAGGAAATCGAGGGACTAGATTGATGTGTTGGGTGCCTTAGGCAAGGACAGAAAGGGTGAACAGTGAGATAGATTGGTATAAAGCATGGTCTACCGTACCATCCTATACTGCCCGATATAGGTTGTATCATATCGTACGAAGAGGAAATCAGCACGAAACCCCACTTTGAGTTAGTACAAGCCCTGTACTGCCCATACCGAGACATACCACCCTATATCGAGGCGCATACCGATCTGTACCGAAGCATATTGATCTGTACCGAGGTATACTGAGACAAAAATAAAGAAAAATGGTTTGGAAGCTATTTCAATATAGGATGTGTATGATACTGTACTGAACCAGTAAGGTATTGATACGGTACTTGGTACCGAGACAGTGGACTTTGGTGTAGAGGGATAATGAAACTTCTATAGACTTGTATATGCTACAAGGTTTTGTCTTCTTTTTCAATCTAATGTGCCAACAGTTCAAGTGTAACTATGAGATGGATAGTGAGCAGGGACAAGGCACTAATCTTTTTGACACTAAAAGTACATGCTCTAGAAGAGTTCAAGTCATTATAATTTTCCTTTTGAGCGTATCCAAGATTTGAACCTTGGAGCCCTTAAAGGACAAGCCTTTAGGGGTAAGGTGTCGATTGACTATAGCCATTGTAGTTTCATACAATGATTATTTAATTCCTATTTGCGTATAAATACTGTAGTAATTGTGAGCACCACATCTGTCATCAAGAAATAGATATTTCTTGGGTTTTTTTGCATGGTTACCCTTATAAATATTTGAAATTACGTGTATACCCTCACAAAGTTATTATTTGTGTATATCCTTAAATTTTTTTTGCATGTATAGCCATGTAAAACATGAAATTATATTTATACTTTTGTAAATTTACTATTTGCATGTATATCTTTAAATTATTTATTTTTGCACATTTACCTTTATTGAGTTAAGGGTGTACGTGAAAAAAGCAATAATTTGTAATGGTATATAGGCAAAAAGGGATATTATAAGAGTATACACAAAAAAGAGAATTTATAAGGGTATTCATACTATTAGTAAATTTGTAAGGGTATACATGCAACTTTTGATTTTTATAAAGGTATACATGTAAAAAGAATAATTTATAATGGTGTATATGTAAATAGTAAATTTACAAGGGTATTCACATAATTTCAGATATTTATATGGGTATATACATAAAAAAATGATCTTTCTTTAGCTCATAGAAATCATGAATATTTATCCTTTGGAATGAATAACCACTCCAAGTCTGACTCAGTTATGATTAGCAGGCATTCTTGTCTTCTCATTTATCATCCTTCAAGTAATACTCTTAGATATATGTGGACATTGCATTTTCACTGAGTTGCTTCTATTATTTCTATTTGTCAGCCTGTGAGTCTGTTTGGAGCAATATTTACCCAGCTATCTACTTTTTCCCCCTTCCTCCAGGTTGGTGCTGGACTAGAATGTGGTATTGGTGTGAGTGACTTCAATGATTGGGAGGTTGGAGATATTATCAAGGCTTTTAATGCTGTGACGAAGCGACGAACACTTGAGGAGGCATCAGCTTCGGTGACAGCTGCATTAGTTGGAGCGGGTGTTGAGTTGTGAAATAGGCTAGATGGTGCAGAACATTTGCAGAACAAGTTATTGTTCAGGATGGACCTGAGTAGCATCTGACTCAAAGTTTACAATCTGTCTTCAGCTACGATGTAATATATCTTTCATGGCTAAGCTTGGATGGCATTCTCCACTCTGTTTTTCGGAAGTCTGGCTCTGCTGCAGCTGATGTTGTATGCTAAATGTACATAAGGAATCTCAGCTGTCAACTTTTCCTTCTATTTTGTAGAGAAGGGGCATTTATTTAACCTTTTGATGATTTGAGCACAACAACCTGTAATAGATCCAACAACAATTGAATCATTGTCATAATTTCACCATACAGTTTATTTGATACCTCAGTCATGTCTATCCTTTGATGTTTATCAGCTGGGACATCAAATTGTACTAAACAAAATATAAAGACAAAAAATAAAATTATACTATTCTACTTAGCATGGCATGATTCCATGCTGTGAGATTCATGGGGTTTCCTTGATTATGTTGCAGTCTTGCAGTTTCTACAACTTCCGCTGCTTCTTTTTATGTAACATTTGAAAATTCTTTTAGTTCGATACCGACATAATACTTACTATCTATTATATTAATTATGACATTGCCTTTGATGACTGTGCATCAACTGCTCAAATAAGCAATTCATTCTACTTTAAGTTATATTTTATTGCATCAGGTTCATTCTACTTTTAGTTATATTTTATTGCATTGTGTTCTTGGAAATGAACTTGGGCATGTTTGGTAGCTAGATGGTGAAAATGCTTTGGTAACTGGGAACCAGCTCTTTTTTTTAATCTCAATAACAACAATTGCAGCCACTTCGCTTTACATGTGACTGTATCTTTGGTGAATGCTTTCAAGTGACCTCAACTACTGCAACAGATGACCCTAGAGTAGGCTGCAGCATTTTGGGTACTATTTTTAGGCTGGATGCTGGAGTCACCTTTGGCTTTGCAATTACAACACTAATATATGAAAACGAACGGCGCAGTGATGGAACTAACAAACTAAATACGATTTCAAGCTGACATTGCGTATAGTTCCTAGCCTTGCTAAACTTAAGTGATCATCCAGGATTGATCATGCTATGTTCCAACCCAAGGCAGTCCTGGAGTCCTCCATTATTAGCTTCTGGGGTCCTTATATACATGGCAACAAGGCGTGAAATTGGTGCACTTAAATCCAATTGCTTGCCCAATCAACCGTTGGATGCCATTTGCAGTGTCATAGCTAGACCTTTGATCCCCAGTTACACTGTCAAGGAAGTGCAAGTGACAGCGAGGGCTAGGATTAATCAGGAAGAAGAATGAAATCCAACCATATGTGCCCCCTGACAGTGGTCCCATAAAACATGCTGCCCTCAGCTGTAACAGTGACCGGAAAATATTGTCAGCGATCTCAATGAACAATGGGCTTGTCATGGTCTGGCCCATGTAACAAACCCCAGCCTAAAAAAAAAAAGCCCAAACAAAAAAAAAAAAAAAGAGGAAGGGAAAATAGAGGAGAAGACTCCCTTCGTGAGTCTTCTTCCTCCTTTCACCGACTCCCAACCGGAGTCGGAAAGAGGCTCCCCTCCGACTCTATTTAAAGGGAAGACCCCTTCTCCTTTTTTCCCACGAAGAAAATCGAAGCCAAACGGCGAGGATCGCTGGAAATCACTCACAAGAGCCCGTCACCGTGCTCGCCTCGATTCCTCGCCACAGCGGTCACCGGAACTCGAGGTAAGTCCGATTTTTCTTCCTCTCTTCTCCTCCTTCCTTCCCATACCGTACATGATCGCCGGCGACCGGAGTCGTCGGATTTTGTTGCGAAAGAAACCTCTATTTTTACCCTCTTTTCTTCGATTTTTCGAGCGCTGGTGGTCTCCGTCGGCCACTAGTTTGGGTCCCTCCGAGCCACCCCTCGTCGCGCTCTTGTCGCCGGCTAGTCTCGTGTCTATCGGCCGCCGACCGACCGACTAATCGAGGGGACTGTGAGGTCCCTGTTTCGGCCCAAAGGAAGCCGCGGGAAGAAGAAAAAGAAAAAGAAAAAGAAAAAAAAAAAAAAAGAAAAGAAAAAAAAAGAAAAAGAAGAAGAAAGAGAGAGACTTTCTCTCTCTGCTTTCTCTTTCTCTCTCTAGTCTCTTTCTACTTTCTCTCTCTATTTTTTCTCTTTAGATTATTTCTCTCTCCTAAGATTTTTAGAATTTTGAGAAGAATAATGATGAATTGAAATTGGTCCTAATAATGAATTTTGATCTGTGATCGTTGGATGGTATATTGGCATCCACTTTGATCAGATCAGATATTTTTAGATTTTATTTTCTATAATTTTATTGAATTATCTACATGATAATTTTAGCATGATTTGATCTGATCGATCGGATTTTTATTGAATCATATCGTCTGAAGAGTCCAAGATAAATTTCTCTCTAGAATTTTCTCTTTCTAAAACTATTTCTCTTTCTTGATTGATTTATCAATGAGAAATTTCTTTTAGTATTTCTGATCTGATGAAGAATCTTGATCTATGATTGT
Organism: Elaeis guineensis; assembly: GCF_000442705.2. NCBI lineage: Eukaryota > Viridiplantae > Streptophyta > Magnoliopsida > Arecales > Arecaceae > Elaeis > Elaeis guineensis. Next base: position 51,115,642 of record NC_025997.2, read on the forward strand.
CAGATAGCGTACTGGCACCCACCTTGATTAGATCAAATATCTTTAGATTTTATCACCCATGATTCTATTGAATTATCCATGTGGTAATTTTAGCATGAATTGATTAATTTATCTTGATCAGATCAATCGAATTTGTTGAACCGTATCATCTAATTAGTACAGATTCATGTTCATGAATTTTTCTCTCTAGAATTGTATCTCTCTAGAAGTTATTTTTTTAGAATTTATCAAGAAAAAAAATTTTATTTTGATGAGTTTGAGTGATGATGAGTTTAAATGATTCTAGTGAAAGCATCCTGATCCGTAGTTGTCAGATAGTATGCCAGTACCTTGATCAGACCATGAATCCTTAGATTTGATCATCCATGATCCCGATCTAGCTATAACTTAATTAGATCATGTTGATTTCACCAATCGAGATATTGGATCAATCGTAATGTTGGATTGTGTCACCTGATCAATTCGAATTGTACCTCATGAATTCTCTCTCTGATTTTCTTTCTCTACTTGATTTTATGAAATCAATGAAGAAACCTCGGTCCTATCACTTCGAATCGGATTTGATCTGATAGTCGAACTTTGGATCATTTTTGTCTTAATTAGATTTTAATTAGATGAAATTAGATGATCGGACCCAATCTAAACCGTTAAAATATAGTATTCGTATTCTTTCTGATTATTGAATTTGATCTCGTATAGATATCGTTGACACTTGATAATCGAATATTATGATATGATTTATGAACTGAAGAATTTTAGAAAAAAATTTATAGAATTATGTGGATTTATTGGAATACATTCAAGGTAAGTAATGTTTCACTTTTTTTAGATTTATCGATAAATTATAATATATTTTTTTGATATGATTTGTGAAATAATGCATGAATTGGATGAATGATATTTTGTTATAAAAATATCCTATTTAAAATGTTATAATGAAGCATGATTGAACATATTATTTTCATGATGCATTATATTGATTGATTTTGATATTATATGATTATATATTTTCTTATCAAAATTAGAATATGAAATATGATTTATGAAGAATTCTAATATAAGAACAATATGAATTGACAACCTGACTATGTAAAGGACCCCGCCAATGGGGGCATATACATTGGCAATTGATTTGTTCTGAGGATTTATGTCACCAGAGAGACCAGCGACATGTCACCAGAGAGACCAGCGATAAATCGTCAGAGAGACCAGCGGTTCTGAAGAACTTTGCTGCCAGATGATTCGTAGCTCACCACAAGAAGATACGCGGTGTTATGACCCTGCCACAGGAAAAATATGGTCATAGCTCATGGTTGATGAAAAGAATTTAAAAATAAAAAAATTAAAATCTCTAAAGAAACTCAAATTTTCGAAAAAAAAATAAATTTGGCATGAATTATGTTGCATAATCAAAATTAATTTTAAATTGATGAACTATATATGCTTATTTTCTGTAAATGATTATTTAGTTTAATGCCCGATGAAATATGTTGAAAGTGATCATTGCTTACTGGGCTGTCTAGTTCATTACCTTCTTTTTTTACTGTTTTTACAGATGTTGAAGAATTAAGATATACAAAATATAAATGGAAGAGTGATCAGAAGTAGAATATCCATACTTTTATTTTAGGTTGAAAGTCTTATTGAATTTGATGTAAGATCTATGAATTATTGTTAAATTTATTGAGATATTAAAGAAAAAATTTAGATCGTTATGTTTTGGATTTAAATTATTGACTAATTATTTCACTGTTGTTTTAGGATATCATGATAAGATGCCTTGCATGCTTATAGGGAGAGTTTTCTATGAGTATGCAGCGGTTGCCATGACCCTCGATTCATAATCTCGGATCGGGGGCATGACAATTAATGTGGTATCAGAGCATTAATGGATGAACTAAGATGTATATAGAATGAGTGTCAGTGGATAGACACTAGGGACATTATGGTGTAGATCTTTGATGATTGTAGTGGAAGAAATTTTTATAATTTTTGATTAAACATTGAGATTATGTGTCAAAGGATCACAAGAGATTATGACATATAGAGTTTGAAATATGATGGATAATCTATGGATTACGATATGATTAGTTAGATTTTGATTGAAAGTAATCACAAAAGGATTGACATAAAATTTTATTATGCATTATGGTTATTAATTTGATCATTGATTATTCCAGTGAATCGTAAGTTTAAATTCGATATGAGAATAATACTATGATATTACTTCTAGTTGAGAAGTTGACTATTATTGGCAAGATAAATATTTGATAACAAAATATTATTCCAGAATGGACTAAGAAAGTCTTTTATGATGCTTGATTGGAATATTTATCGAAATTGAATTTGATATATGGATCATATATAAAATGATATATTAGGATGAATGCATATTTGAGGATATTGCAAAGAAACCTATTTTTTATGGATAAAATCGATTATGAGATTGTAGGATATTCATTGTATTTGAATCTTTAATCATCATCCTTGGATCTAAATAATAGATCTTATTGTATCTCTTGGAGACTATATGATGTGTATAAAATTTTAATTTAAAGATTTCGTATCTAAATTGATCAAGAGATTTTTTGATATTATTGTTGAGGTTGTTAATGAAAAATTGATATTTTTAGATTAAGATAAAAGATCTGATTTATATTTATTCGAGATTATAGGATCCATGTGAATTTGTAATTTAAAATTTTTGGATTTAGAAATTGATATGGAGTTCCTTTGCTTTTGTTAATGAGGTCCTTGATTGAATCAATTATTAAATGGAGATTTAATTCTTTGAAGCTTATATGATTATTATGAAAGGATACTTGATAGATATTAAGGATCTTGATGATAGAAAAGATAATGATATAAAATTCTTATATATTCTGGTTATGTCTTAATTTGGTGAAGCATCGAAGGATTTTCTTATTGATTTTACTTATAGAATTTTGATTTGGAATTATCGAATTGAATTGATATGGGAATTAAAATTTGATTCATATTGATTATAGTAGACCTATATGATGGTTTTAAATATGATATTGGATTCAAAGGTTAATCAAGATTATTGTATACCAATAAAAGTAAGATTGAGAATCGAAAGTTAATCTTTGGTTTTAATTGAAATTTAAAATTGTAGATCTTTTCCATTGATAAGATAAAGAAATAATTTGATCAAAATTTTTTTTTGGTGAACCTAAAAAATTTTGATTGTTAGAACAGAGTGCACAGCGAAAGCATGGTGATCTGGATTACTTTGAGTAAGTCAGGAATGTTGATTCTTTGAGTCAAAGAATCATGATAGATGATATGGTTTGATATAAAAAATTCATTGATATTAGAAAGAATAATATTTAAAAAAAAATTTGGATATCCTTAATGTGATTTTTAAAAGTAGTGCTTCCACCTACTATGCTAAAAAAATATTTAGCATCCTAATTCTAGGATGAGTAGACCCTTGATTTTTGATTTTAGATTTAGAATATTTAGAGATAAATTTTCACTATCCTAGAATTAAATTTTTTAATTCTCTATTTATTAGAAAGAATTTGAGATTGTTTATCGAATAATGATTTTGATCTTAGATTATTATACTCAAATATTTATCTCTAGGATATAATAAAATTCAAAGTTTGAACTCTTTTGATCATTATTATTTTTCTGACTGAATGAAAAAGATTGAGGTTATCTATTGATATTGACGATTATTCTACAAAAGATGGATTGGAGTTATTTATAATTTAATTTGATAATGAATCGATTAATTAAGAGTAGTTAATGTTTAGATAAAGAAAATTGATATACTTAGAATAGAGACATTGATTTTGATTATAAAAAAAAATAATTTTAATTTAGATCAATTTTTGAGTTATTGATTTTTTCTTATGGAATGACTTAATGATAAAATTTGCTTTAAGAATTAGAATATTTAAGAGTTTGAGGGTTTGAGTAAGAAAAATTTGATGACTAAAAATAGTGATATTGATTCTAATCAATATTGGTGATATTGATCTTTAGGAAATGACTTAATGATGAAGTTGCATCGAGAATTAAAATATCAAAAGTTCGAGAATGAGATTGAAATGGTAAATCTTTAACCTTTGAAAGCACGAATAAGAGAAATATTTTTGAATTTTGATTGATTGGGATGTCATTGTATTATTCACAAAAGTATGTTTTTCCTATCTTATGATGGGTTGAAATTAAGAGTGGTTAATATTTTGAAAAAAAAATGATGATGATGAATGAAGTTCTTATGCAAGAATAGAGACATTGATTTTCTTCTATCTACAAGAGATAGATTTGATTTTAATTTGAGTCATGAGATATTGAACATTATTTTTATAGAAAATGAGATCATAATTTTGAAATCTTAAAATATTAAAAATTTTTGAAATATTGATCTTGATAAATAAGAAAATGAATGGTTCCGTTTCAGATCAATATTTGATGTATTGACATTTTTCTTATGAAATGATTTAAGAATAAATTTTATATCAAGAATTAAAATATTAAAATATTTATGGATGAGATTCAAGTAAGAAACTATGAAGACTCAAGCAAGAAAAATTTTGAGGACGAAATTTTTTTTAGAGGGAAAGAATATCATGACCCGGCCCATGTAACAAACCTCAGCCCAAAAAAAAAAAAAGCCCAAACGAAAAAAAAAGAGGAAGGAAAAACAGAGGAGAAGACTCCCTTCGGGAGTCTTCTTCCTCCTCTCACTAACTCCCAATCGAAGTTGGAAAGAGGCTCCCCTTCAACTCTATTCAAAGGGGAGACTCTTTCTCTCTTTTTCCCATGAAGAAAATTGGAGCCAAACGGCGAGAATCGTCGAAAATCACTCGCAAGAGTCCATCACCGTGCTCGCCTCAATTCCTCACCACAGCGATCATCGCAGCTCAAGGTAAGCCCGATTTCTCTCCCTCTCTTCTCCTCCTTCCTTCCCATGCCCGTATGCATGATCGCCGGCAATCGGAGTCGCCGAATTTTGTTGCGAAAGAAACCTTTATTTTTATCCTATTTTTTTTGATTTTTCGGGCGTCGGTGGTCGCCATCGGCCACTAGTTTGGGTCCCTCCGAGCTGCCTGTCGTCGCCCTCTTGTCGTCAGCTAGTCTCGTGCCAATCGACCACCGGCCAGCCGACTAATTGAGAGGACTGTAAGGTTCCCTTTTTTGGCCCAAAGGAAGCCGCAGGAAGAAGAAGGAAGGAAAAGAAAAAGAAAAAGAAAAAGAAAAAGAAAAGAAAAAAAAAGAAAAAAAAGAAAAAGAAAAGAAAAAGAAAAAAAAGAGAAAAGAAAAAAAGAAAAAGAAGAAGAAAGAGAGAGACTTTCTCTCTCTGCTTTCTCTTTCTCTCTCTAATCTCTCTCTACTTTCTCTCTCTAGATTATTTCTCTCTCCTAAGATTTTTAGAATTTTGAGAAGAATGATGATGAATTAAAATTGATCCTAATAATGAATTTTGATCTATGATTGTCGGACGGTATACCGGCATTCACTTTTATCAGATCAGATATTTTTAGATTTTATTTTTTATAATTTTATTGAATTATTCACATAATAATTTTAGCATGATTTGATCTGATCAATCGGATTTTTATTGAATCATATCGTCTGAAGAGTCCAAGATAAATTTCTCTCTAGAATTTTCTCTTTCTAAAACTATTTCTCTCTCTTGATCGATTTATCAATGAGAAATTTCTTTTAGTATTTTTGATCTGATGAAGAATCCTGATCTATGATTGTCGGGTAGCGTACTGGCACCCATCTTGATCAGATCAAATATCTTTAGATTTTATCACCCATGATTCTATTGAATTATCCATGTGGTAATTTCAGCATGAATTGATTAATTTATCTTGATCAGATCAATCGAATTTATTGAACCGTATCGTCTAATTAGTACAGATTCATGTTCATAAATTTCTCTCTCTAGAATTGTATCTCTCTAGAAGTTATTTTTTTAAAATTTATCAAGAAAAAAAATTTTATTTTGATGAGTTTGAGTGATGATGAGTTTGAATGATTCTAGTGAAAGCATCCTGATCCGTGGTTGTCAGATAGTATGCCAGCACCTTGATCAGACCATAAATCCTTAGATTTGATCATCCATGATCCCGATCTAGCTATGACTTAATTAGATCATGTTGATTTCATCAATCAAGATATTGGATCAATCATAATGTTCGATTGTATCACCTGATCAATTCGAATTATACCTCATGAATTCTCTCTTTGATTTTCTCTCTCTACTTGATTTTATGAAACCAATGAAGAAATCTCGATCCTATCACTTCGAATCTGATTTGATCTGATAGTCGAATTTTGGATCATTTATATCTTAATTAGATTTTGATTAGATGAAATTAGATGATCGGATCCAATCTAAACTGTTGAAATATAGTATTCGTATTCTTTCTAATTATTGAATTTGATCTCGTATAAGTATCATTGATACCTGATAATCAGATATTGTGATATGGTTTATGAACTGAAGAATTTTGAAAGAAAATTTATAGAATTATGTAGATTTATTGGAATACGTTCAAGATAAGTAATGTTTCATATTTTCTAGATTTATCGATAAATTATTATGTATTTTTCTGATATGATTTGTGAAACATTGCATGAATTGGATGAATGATATTTTATTATGAAAATATCCTATTTGAAATGTTATGATGAAGCATGATTGAACATATTGATTTCATGATGCATTATATTGATTGATTTTGATATTACATGATTATATATTTTTTTTATCGAAATTAGAATATGAAACATGATTTATAAAGAATTCTGATATAAGAATAATATGAATTGACAACCTGACTATGTAAAGGACCCCGTCAATGAGGGCATATATGTTGGCAATTAATTTATCCTGAAGGTTTATGTCGCTAGAGAGCAGAGAGACCAGCGATATGTCATCAGAGAGACCAGTGACAAACCGCCAGAGAGACCAGTGGTTCCGAAGGACTTTGCTGTTAGATGATTCGTAGCTCACCGTAAGAAGATATGCGGTGTTATGATCCTATCACAGAAAAAATATGGTCATAGCTTATGGTTGATGAAAAAAATTTAAAAATGAAAGAAATTAAAATCTCGAAAGAAACTCAAATTTTTAAAAAAGAAATAAATTTGGCATGAATTATGTTGCATAATTGAAATTGATTTCAAATTGATAAACTCTATATGCTTATTTTCTATAAATAATTATTTACTTTAATGCCTGATGAAATCTGTTGAAAGTGATCATTGCTTACTAGGCTATCTAGCTCATTACCTCTTTTTTTTATTATTTTTACAGATGTTGAGGAATTAAGATGATATAAGATATGAATGGAAGAGTGATCAGAAGCAGAATCTCTATTCTTTTATTTTAGGTTGAAAGTCTTATTGAATTTGATGTAAAGCCTATGAATCATTGTTAAATTTATTGAGATATTAAAAAAAAAATTTAGATCGTTATATTTTAGATTTAAATTATTGACTAATTATTTTGTTATTATTTTAGGATAGCATAATAAGATGCCTTGCATGCTTATAGGGAGAGTTTTTTATGAGTATGCGGCGGTTGCCATGACTCTCAATTCACAATCTTGGATCGGAGGCGTGATAGGGCTGAACCGGTGTAGATACGGCTCTCGATGGATAGTCCCCTCAAGACAGATCACCGGACGTAGCAACGATCACATAGTCACACCATCCTTATAGCATTCTTTGGTCAATTGGATGGTTGGGAATGGGGAAATCATCTCTACGAATCTATTTAAGTTTTAACCTTCTCTTGGATAGCCATTGATATGATCATAGGGTCAAGGCATATAGTGTGCCTCTCCCTTTTGGTGTAACCACAGCCATGGGTGCATTGTGTCACGAACTCAGTTTGAAAGCTTAACCTATTGGGAGGAAAGCAAAATTCTTTGTACATTGCTCGCAGTGTAGAAAATCTGACGTGGAGCGTACCGCCTCACCTGATTGATCTACGTAGCATCCTTGAGGCATGATGTGATGTGCATCACTTCATGTCAAACCAAGCCTCTGAAGGCATGAAGAAAATAGGGGCAGCATCTTATTCCATCACAGAATACATTTAATGCACATCACAAATTACTTTTTAAATTAAACATAATGAAAATACCCTTTCCCTCCAAAATAAAATATTTTTACTATTTTGAAGTCTAATTGGACATTACGATGTCGTTCTTCTCTCTCTTCTTCCTCATTTTATTGAGCTTCTGCATGAGCATCTGAGTATCCAAAATTTATTCTACAGTGAGAATTATTCGTCCGAAGCTATTAGTTAGCATCTAGATAATATTATCCATCCAAGTAATATATCCTATCCATCAGGTTAGTTCAAATGAAGTTCTTTTTTTAGCTCTGAATACAGCATTATTGAGAAATGTATTCCAAAGTCAATCGTCAGCTTGTTGACGGTTGTGCTATTTGATGTAATTGTATATGAATTAATTATTAATAAAAATATTTATTTGATAATTTTTCATCATAAGCTTGTACATCTTCTATATTGAACTTCTATGTTACGATGAAAGTCCTTAAGATTATTTTAAATCGATAAAAGAGGATTTATCGTTTAGTCCTTAAATGAGTTCACGATCAAATGATATGCTATTACTAGGATGATAGATATATCAAGTGTAGGTCGTTGTGTGTCATATAGGTTGGTTGTCCTCTTAACCAAAGAGCGTGGAGACGTTGGCATGATATGCAGGTAAAATATAGGAGTACATTTCATAGAACGCGACCAACTCGGAGTACTTTACTGTCAAAAGTCACTACAAAGGAATATGGGTATAAGTATCCCTCTGACCTGAGATCACCATGATGACTTGCAAGCAACTCACTGTGCTTCGGTGCCGGACTACCTAAATTTTTAATTCATGATCGGAAGGTTTCTGGACACAGTCAAGTACTTGTGAAGTCTGTGCATGAGTCAAGATGGAATTGACCACTCCAAAGAATTGGGGAGAATGCTTTGTGTTTCAATTTAGTAAGACCTTGGCCTGGGTAGTCCTTGTGAGGAGTCACAGGATTTATTAGGTTAAGACACATAATGGATATACTATTAAGAGTTGACAGTTTAAACTCTAAGTTATCTTAGCATCAAGGGTTAAAGGGATGAATTATACGGTAACTGTATTCAAGTAGGTTCTTGAGTGTTGCTTTGCATACATTCGGTCTATTCAGACATCGGGTATCATTGCTAGATGGTTATTTTGATTGGTACAAGAATATATTCTTATGCTACTGGCTTAAGTTCGAACCTATGGGGTCATACATATTTGAAGTTTCTCTCCAATTAAATGGCTAATCTGAAGAGTCCCACTGGACGGAGACTTTGCTGAAGAGTCTCACTAGATGGAGACTCTGGTGAAGAGTTCCATTGGACTGGGACTCTATCATTCATAGAGGATTAATTAGTAATTAGATCATTATTTAGTTTAATTTGATTGGGCATTAAAGTCTGGATCAAGTCTGATTGAATTGGATTCAATCAGGTCAGGTCTAATTAGGTTATGAGATGATCTAATCGGTAAGAAAGAAATAATCCTGATTTGATCAGATTTATGGCTCAATTAATTTATTGATTTGATCAGATTTAATCGAGATTTTGAGAGCTTAATTAGATTAGGTTCCTTATATTTTATTTAGATTGGATTTGATAGAAATCCAATTGGTTAAACCCTAGAGTTTCAGATGAATGGAACTCTCTCCTTTGTGCCTTCCCTTCTCTCCATGCCTTATTTTATCGTACAAATTGGTTTGTGCATTAAAAGATCTATACCAAAACCCTTCTTTTGTCATCCATTAGGGATAGAATTTGGTTGGTTTTAAATTAAATTAAAAAAAAATTGAATTTAAACCTAAAATCCTATCTCTATCCTTCTGCACGTTGGCTCTTTGTGAAGGCGCCTATTATGTGCGATCAATACAAAGTGTTCCCGATTGTTTTCCATGTCCAAATTCTCTGGTAGGTCCCTCTTTAAGTCAGATAAGGGTGAAAAAAGTTAGAGTTAAATTGAAATTCAAAATAATTTGACTTGCAACAAACTCCAGCTCTTATCCTATCTAACCTGATTTGTATGACATATTGGGATGCGTAGGCGATTTCATATATGTATTTCGAAATTTTTTCAAAAAAATTTCAGCAAAAGATAACTAGATTAATCAAATTAATCTAACATACATATGACCTAATCATCAAATCAAGTTACTCTAGGATCTATGACATGTTATGTTGCATATAAAATCTGAAATAATCTGAAGATAAAATCAGCATGCATGCATATGAGCTGTAGATCACATCTACTTCTAATCTGAGTTCAAAACTCTATACTTAAACATGTGTCGATGATCTTCGCTACTGAGAGACATAGTGGAGAGGATCCTTTCTGATTGCTCGCAACCGCACACGTGTCCAGCCTCTACGGAAAATCTACTCGAAGCCCTGATCTGATCGATCTTCTCGGGAGTGCTAGCTCGCGCGAAAACCTCTTCTTGGCTGATTTGGATCCTTTCTTCAAATTTTTAGAATCTTTTTCAAGATTTAAGATGGACTTTTGGAGGAGATGAAGAGGTGTAAGAAAGATGAAGAAGAAAATAAATTTTTTCTAATTTATTTCCTCCTCCCAAACTCTTAGAACCAAAAATCTGAAATTAAGATTTTTGTGCATACCCCAAGAGAGAGGATCCTCCTCTCTATTTTTCACACCACGAACCATGCCCAGACTTCTACCACATGAATAGATCTCTTCTGGTATCTTACACACATAAAAGAAACCACAAAAGTCCCTTTTATAGGCGTATAAGGAGGTGGGGTGGAGAGTCCTAATGATCCTGGACTCTTACAGGATTCTGCCTCCCTTCACAATTCCACATCCAAAATATGTCAAAAAAATATGGGATGCCCCTTCTCATATTTTTTAATAGTAAATCAATTCTCATAAAAAATTTTCTCAAAATGTCACACATATAAGGAGAAAGAAATTTATTTGTGTGGAGAGATTGATCTGGATGAGAACAGATTCTCCTAATAAAGAATATTTTAAAATCTAATTTCAGAACCTTTCTTTTATCAAAATCAAATCAGATTTGGAAGTGAGATAGATAAGAGAAAGAACTCTTTGGTGTAAAAAAATCACACACAAAATAATTTTGTGCGTGGAGATATATAGTGTACAAACTGGATTGGTGCAAGGGAGAAGAATTCTATTCCAATAAGGACTCTTAATTTCCTTATTTGAATCCAAACTAAATCATATTTGGTTTAGCCCAAATAAAATATATGAAATCTAATCTAATTAGGTTCATAAACTTTTAATCAAATTCTAATCAAATTAAGAATTGATTGAACCAAAGTCCTGATCAAATCAGAGATAATTCTCTCTTAGCGATTAGATCATCTCATAACCTAATCGGGTCAAACCTAATTGAATCCAATTCATTAGATTTTATTTAATCCTCTTTGCTCAATCAAATTGAGCTAATTAGTAATCTAATTACTAAATAATTCTTCATTAATTCATTAATACTTAATGAATTAATTTATTATAACTTTTGCATAAGGTTAATCATCAATCGAATTGATGATTAAGCCCTTGAACGATTCTCAATCGTTGATCAGCCAATTGATTAGTCAGAAACTTCTTTTGAGTGTAACCCCATAGGTTTGAATCTAAGACGATAGCACAGGAATAACTTTATGAACCAATCGATGTAACCATCTAGCAATGATGACTCGACATCTGGATATGTTGAATGATGGCGAAGCAACATTCAAGAACCTATTGGCGTATGGTTACCGTATAATTCATCCTTTTGATCCTAATGCTCGAGGATGACCTAAGATTTAACTGTCAATCTTAGATAAGTCATCCATATTATATTTTAATCTTTTTCAAATCCATCACATGGATTATCCGGACTCATAATTTGTTAAATTGAAATACACTGATGCACATCTCCTTCTAATTCGGAGGGGTCAATCCCATTTTGACTCACGTACCTACTTGACAAGTACTTGACTATATCCAGAAATCTTTCATCACTGAATTAAAAATTTAGTTAGTCCGACATCAAAATATAGTGAGTTGCTTACAAGTCACTGTGGTGATCTCAGGTCAGAGGGATACTTATATCCATACCTTCGCGAGTTACCCTTGACAGCAGAGTGCTTCGCAGTTGGTCACGTTTAGTGATGATGTACTTCTACATCTCACCTGCATGCTATACCAGTATCTCCATACTATTTGATTATGAGGATAACCAACGCATATGACACACAACAACCTATACTTGATATCGCTATCGTCCTAGTAATAGCGTATCGTTTGGTCGCGAACCAATTTAAGGACTGCATGATAAATCCTCCTTTATCGATCAAAGTAGTCCTAAGGACTTCATCGCAGCATAAAAATTCGTTAGAAGATGCATCCTTGTGATAAAAAATATTAAATAATTTTTATTATTTATCAATTCATATATATTTATAATTAGCACAATCGTCAAACGATTGACTTTAGGACATAATTTCCAACAACTCCCACTTGGACTAAAGCCAATCAGTATAGTATCACATACCCATCTTCGATTTATCATCTCAGGACTCCTAAATATCGAGGCTTTTAGTAAATGGGTTGGTCACGTTCTCCTTTCCATCAATCTTCTAAAGATTGATGTCATCTTACCAGATTTTCAGAATAAGGTGGTAGCGATGCAAAATACCTAGTAAGCTAATGAGACTTTGGCTTCTTGGCATGAGCTATGGCTTCGGTACTATACAATACAGCAGGACCATCATCGAAGGGTACCACTTCTAGCTTGTTAGTGAACTTGTACAATCACAAAGCTTTCTTGCAAGCATCGAATGCTGCAATGCATTCTACCTCGCAATTTGAATTTGGCTATATTTTTCTGCTTGAAATCTTTCCAGCAGATTGCTCTATTATTTAGAGTAAGAATATATTCTGACACATTCTTGTTATTATTATGTCCAATTAAAAATTGGAGTCATACTCCATAAGTTTTAAGTCAAATTCTCTATAATCGAGTTATCGATCCTTAGTATTTCTTAAATACTTAAGAACGACATTCCAGTGATTCTCATCCAGATCTTGTAGGTATCCACTCACTACCCTAGTAAGTATACCATATCCAGTTCTCATACATGGTGTACATGATAGAATAAATTCTACTCATAAACATTCTATGTATGTTAGACTTGAAAAGCCCAAGCAGTCTCTTAGATCTATCTCTATAGATCTTCATCCCTAAGATGAGAGATATTTTTTTCAAGTTCTTTATGGAGAATTATGATAATAGCGAAACCTTTATTCTCTATAATATAAGGAATGTTATTCTCGACTAAGAGAGTTTCATTCACATATAGGATAAGAAATATGCTCATAGAACTATTAACTCATTTGTATTTGCAGGGTTCTTCTTCATTCTCAACGAAGCCATGCGTTTTGATCACTTATCAAAATGCATGTTTCAACTCCAAAATATTTAGCATTGCCACAAGAGAAAATATCTTATTATGATCAATACCATAATGTTGATAATATCCTTAGGCAACCAGATGAGCTTTGTAGATCTCCACCTTCTCATCTGTGCTACTCTGGTCCTATTAGAGATCCACTTATACTCTATGGGCAGTACCCCTTCAAGTGGAACAACGAGTGTCCATACATCGTTGACCTTCATGGACTCCATTTCGGAACTATGGCTCCAAGCCATTATTTAGAGTCAAACCTCTACATGGCATCTATGTAGGTGATCAGATCCTTGTTGTTCTCATCAAGTTCAACAAGTTCACGTCCCGGACTTAGATACCGAAGTATCTATCTGATGGATATTCGGTACTCTATCAGATCTCCTTAATGATGCCTTTACAATGGATTTTGGGTTTGATCTAATCAAATTCAGTTCTATGGTTTTACTAGATTGTGTCGGTTCTTCTACCTGTCAAACTTCATAAGTTTCACATTAAAGGCATCAATACCTTCACCACGGTACTTTCTTTCTAAAAGGAATGCTGAATAACTTTTATTCTTTAGCCAAGTAGAAGTTATACCCCCTAGATTCTTTGGGGTTACCCTACAAAATAATATATATAGGATCAGGATCCAAGCTAATCTGTCTGTAAATGCTTGACATAAAACAAACACTCCCAAACCTCAAGGTAAGAAAGTATCGGCTTATGCCTAGTCCATATCTCATATGGAGTCTTTGCAACTGATTAATTTGAAATCCAGTTCAGAACATAACAAGCAGTCTTAAGAGTATAATCCTAAAAAAAAATTGGCAGACTTATAAACCCCATCATGGATCAAACTATGTCTAACAAAGTCAATTTCAATAAGAGAGAATCCTATTCTCTTTTAGATATGTCAAAAAACTCACCGAAAGAATATTTTTTTCTTTGATCTGATCGAAAAATTTCAATACTCTTTTCAGTTCATTTCTTTACCTTATTATGAAATTATTTAAATATTTTAAATAATTTAAATTTATGACAAACATATTCGTAGATCCAATACATCAGTATGTATCAGATTCAAAACATCATTGGCTCGTTTACCTTTTTCAGTAAAAGATGACTTCATCATCTTACTAAAGAGATAGAATTAATAGATTGACAATGATTCACCATCATTGACTTCAAGAATTATCTCCTGTTGATCCTATTCTTTTTTAATGATCGAGCTTAAACTGCTTAAAGATAAGCTTCTATGACATTATCTACTTTAGGGTTTGTTTGTTGTATACTTTACACTAACAGACTGTGACTATTCATAAATATTATTTCTTAGTTATCCACATGATTTTGACATCATTCATAATGATAGCAAAAAATCATTAGACAATAGTAACAATCACTAAAATGATATTATTAGAATTGAAAATAAGCTCGAGAATTCTCAAAATCAGGATTGGAACATAACTTCCAACTCCAATATTTAGAAATATCTGTAATTTTCAAACTTTCTACTAACTTGAAGTCGTTGCAATAATTTGCATGATCTTTTGATATCCAATATCTAGATAGTAGTGTTACAGATAGAGAAATCACAAGATGTTATCATATAAATATCTTGTTCAGCAATCCTTTGCTGATTTTTTTTCCTTAGCCTGTTCGAATTAAGAGACTTTGCCAGACCAGGTTAACCTTAGACTTTTTTGTCAGTTTGGACTCATTAGCCCAAGCATGACTCTTTTGCACCTTCTTTTTTTTTTTTTCTTTCTTAAAGAATTATTGTCTCCCTGAAGACATATCTTCAGAGGTATGAAAGAACTCCTTCAATATTTGAAGAATTTTCTCCCACTGAGCATTAACAAATTTATAACTAAATTCGTGTTCTTTGCTTTCAGAAATACCACACGATGATATGATCATGTGTCCACTTCTGATAAGTATCTTTGATCACATCATGTATTTTGGATGTAAAAATTTTAGGTGCTGGATCCATAATCATATTTAGAATTCATTCATGCTCTAGAACCATTTGTAACTTTCGATATCAATTATCGAAGTTGGGTCCCATAAATCAGTCATTGTCAAACATTGAATGGAGCAACAGACATCTAGCCATAACTAAAAGAAAAATATAAGATCTCTATGTTTATGAATTGATTAAGCCTAAAGAATTGGACTTTAGTCTAAAGGTTTTTCTACTATTTTAGTCGAATTGGTAGCCTCTACTTTCAATCCGAGGAATTACCTTAATTCTTTAGCAGGTACTAAAATGCACACAGACTGCATACAAGTCTAAGGATGGCTTGATCAGCCCATATGCATCTATGGGTAGGTTCTTAATCAATTATTTTTTCACATAATTTTTAGTAATTAATTTTATCTCAGATTTTATTTCAGTAGGCGATGGGCCTCCACTGAAAGTTTTGATTAGGTCAAACCATTAACATGAACCTACTCAATATTTCTAACTAATGAATGATCAGGCTTGAGGATGGCTCGATCAACCCAACCATCATCAGATAGTACAACAGAGTCATCACATGATGAATGATAATTCCATCATTCAGAGAGAACACCAGACGAATGGTGCCTGCAATGTCAATCAGAAATAATGGATTCATTATCATTCACCTTAATGGAAGGCTATGATCTAGTTATCTCTATAACTAGCTCATTTATGGACCTAATCATTTAGAAGATTTAATCAATTTAGAGAAGAGATGAGAAGAGTTTAATCAATAAACCACAATCCTTCCACTGACTTCACCAAGTCATTGAATTGGATTAGGGTCATGCTG
Organism: Elaeis guineensis; assembly: GCF_000442705.2. NCBI lineage: Eukaryota > Viridiplantae > Streptophyta > Magnoliopsida > Arecales > Arecaceae > Elaeis > Elaeis guineensis. Next base: position 51,131,941 of record NC_025997.2, read on the forward strand.
GTTGAACTGGTACCTAGATCAGTTACACTGATCAACATTAATGACATGGATCAACTCGAATCACTTAGCAGTCTAATCAAGATATAATCTACTAAATTGGCCAGGTAAGTGAGATCGATGGGAGGGTCTGCTAAGCTTGGCTTAGACACCATCGAAATGGCCAGTTAAGCCGCTCCCAATTAAAAATCATTGGTCAAAATGCCGAACTTACCTTAGACACCAATTGGTTAATTAGTTTCGATTTGACTAACCTAATGATTCGGGTTCAATCACTGAGCCATAATCAAGATCCATTTGATCTAATCAAAGATATGGACTTGACCATCTATAACTATTGTATTGGTTCTAGAGAAATCTTGATTTTAATCTAATTCAATATTTGGTTAGATTTAATCAATTCTCTAGTTAGTCCATTAACTTTTTGATTCTAATCTTAGGTCTAACCCAATTAAAAAGACCTGATCTAAGCTAACCCATGCTCCCATATTTTATGCGAATGTCATTAGATCTTAAATCATAATTCTAGATCTAATTGATTCTATACTTAATTCTCAATTAAGTTTCGCATCAACATGGTTAAAATTTTGAAAATAATTTTTACATATAAATCATAAAATTTTTTAGATCAAATCTAAATATTTTATGATTTTAAATCAAAATAATTTTGATTAAATAAAATTAGATGTAACTAACTTTTTCGCAACTTACATCACATATAACAACACCTAGGGTTTCAAGATCTAGGATTTTATAAGAAAGTAAGTTTTCTTCTTTCACTTTCTTCTTCATGGGATCTAATCACATGGAACCCCTACACACCATAAAAGCAATCCATCGAATGGGAAGAGAGGGCCTTTAAACCCTTCTTGCTCTTATGACCAGACGGCCTGCTAATCAATCCAATCCAAGTACTTGCTAATCGGATCATCTAATCTAATCATATATCATATATGCTTGAATTTAGATCTAATCTAAATTATATCAGATCTGATTACAATCTTAGATCATATCTAAATCAGATCATAAACATCACATGCATGATATAAAATCAAATTTTATCAACGATCAGCACAAACTAGGATAACCTTTTCACTGTAAGGGATAAACCCTACAGCAGGACAACCTTATGTCAGTTTGTGCAATCAACTATTAATTAAATTTAGATCAAAATATCACATATCAAATCTAAATAAAATTAAAATTTAGATTTAATATGCACATAAATTATGTCATAATGAATCTAGGCTCTGATACCACTGTTGGGATGAGTAGATGATTTCATACATGTATTTCAAAATTTTTCGAAAAAATTATCATGAAAGATAACTAGATTAATCAAATTAGTCTAACATACATATAATTTAATCAAATCAACTTACTCTAAGATCTATGACATATTATGTTGCATATAAAATCTGAAATAATTTGAAGATAAAATCAGTATGTATGCATATGAGCAGTAGATCACATTTACTTCTAATCTGAGTTCAGAACTCCATACCTGAATACGGATCGATGATCTTCACTATTGAGAGACATGATGGAGAGGATCCTTGCTGATTACTTGCAGCAGCACATGCATCCAGCTTCTATGAAAAATCCATTCGAAGCCTCAATCTGATCGATCTTCTCGGGAGTGCTAGCTCATGTGAAGACCTTCTTCTTGACTGATCTAGATTCTTTTAGCAAATCTCTGGAACCTTTCCAGAGGTTGAAGATGAACTTTTGGAGGAGATGAAGAGGTGAAAAAAATATAGAGAAGAAAATAGTTTTCTTCTAATTTATTTTCTCCTCCCAAACCCTTAGAACCAAAAATTTGAAATTCAGGTTTTTACGCACACCCCAAGAGAGAGGACCCTCCTCTCTATTTTTCACATCATGAACCATGCACAAACTTCTACCACATGAAGAGTTCTCTTTTGGTATCTTACACACACAAAAGAAACCATAAAATCCTTTTTTATAGGTATGTAAGGAGGTGGGGTGAAGAATCCTAATGATCCTGGACTCTTACAAGATTTTGCCTCCCTTCACAATTCTACATTCAAAATATGCTAAAAAAATATGAGACATATCTTTTCATATTTTTTTATAGTAAATCAATTCTCCAACTAATCTCCTACAAAATATCTCCTCAAAATATTACACATATCAGGAGAAAAAAAATTATTTGCATGGAGAGGTTGACCTAGATGAGAACAGATTCTCCTGATAAGAAATATTTTAAAATCTAATTTTAGAACCTTTCTTTTATCAAAATCAAATTATATTTTAGATGTGAGATAGATAAAGGAAAGGACTCTTTGGTGTGAAAAAATCACACATAAAATAATTTTGTGCATGGAGATATATGGCGTGCAAATTGGGTTGGTGCAAGGGAGAAGAGTCCTATTCCAATAAGGACTCTTAATTTTCTTATTTGAATCTAAATCAAATCACATCTGATTTAATCCAAATAAAATATATAAAATTTAATTTAATTAAATTCATAAATTTTTAATCAAATTTTAATCAAATTAAGAATTGATTGAACCAAAGTCTTGATCAAATCAGGGTTAATTCTCTCTTAGCGATTAGATTATCTCATAACCTAATCGGATCAAACCTAATTGAATCTAATTCATTAGATTTTATTTAATCCTTTTTACTCAATCAAATTGAGCTAATTAGCAATCTAATTACTAATTAATTTTTCATTACTTCACTAACACTTGATGAATTAATTTATTATAATTTTTGCATAAGGTTAATCATCGATCGAATTGACGATTAAGCTCTTGAATGATTCTCAATCGTTGATCAGCCAATTGATCAGTCAGAAATTTTTTTTGAGTATGATCCCATAGGTTTCAAACTAAGCCAGTAGCACAGGAATAACTTTTTAAACCAATCGAAGTAACCATCTAGCAATGATGACCCGACGTCCGGATAGGTTGAATGATGGCGAAGCAACATTCAAGAATCTATTGGCGTATGGTTACCGTATAATTCATCTCTTTGATCCTAATGCTCGAAGATGATCTAGAATTTAACTGTCAATCCTAAATAAGTCCTTCATATTGTATTTTAATTTTTTTTAAATCCATCACATGGATTATCCGAACCCAGGTTTTGCTAAATTGAAATACACTGATGCATATCTTCTACTAATTTGAAGGGGTCAATCTCATCTTGACTCACGCACCGACTTGATAAGTACTTGACTATACCTAAAAATTCTTTCATCACTGAATTAAAAATTCAGTTAGTCCGATATTAAAGTACAATGAGTTGCTTGCAAGTCATCGTGGCGATCTCAAGTCAGAAGGACACTTATATCCATACCCTTCACGAGCTACCTTTGATAGCAGAGTGCTTCACAGTTGGTCACGTTCAGTGACGATGTACTCCTACATCTCATCTGCATATCAGACTAGTATCTTCATACTATTTGGTTACGAGGACAACCAACGCATATAGCACACTACGACCTACACTTGATATCATTATCGTCCTAGTAATAACGTATCCTTTGGTTGCGAACCAATTTAAGGACTATGCGATAAATCTTTCTTTATCGATCAAAGTAGTCCTAAGGACTTCATCATATCATAGAAGTTTGTTAGAAGATGTATCTTTGTGATAAAAATATCAAATAACTTTTATTATTTATCAATTCATATACATTTATAATTAGCACAATCATCAAATGATTGGCTTTAGGACATAATTTCCAACACGACAACCATAAAAAGCTCACATTTTTATGTGCCAACCACTCTCTAATTTTTACCATGAGATACCAGAGGGAAAGAGGGACCAAATACCTTTTTTGGGGCATAAGGTTTGGGTGGGCTTCAATCTTCTTTGGCATGAACAAAGGAGGAGACCGATCTCCTCTCGGATAAGAGACCTAGAACTGTTCTAGAATTTTTGGGTGAGGAAAAATCAAAGAGAAGAGTATCTTCATCTATTTTTCCTCCACCATCCAGCCTCCTCTAATCTATCTTTGACATCGAAAAGGTTCGAGGCGATCGAAGAAGGAGATCAAATCAGATCCACCATCAGAAGCTGATTATGCGAGCTAGCACTCTTACGGAGGGCTGATCGGTCCGAGGGCTTCATGTAGACCATCCATAGAGGTTGGACGCTTGTGCGACTGTGAGTGACTAGAGAGGACTTTCAAATTCATATTCTCGATCGTGAAGTTTGACTACCCATACATAGGTATTGGGTTCAGAACCCTGATAGTAGTAGATTGATCTATTACTAAATACTGATTTTTGGTTCACATACTTGTTATTTTAAATTCAAATTTTTATGCACATAAATTTATATCATAGATCCATTTGTAGATATTTTAAAATTATATTATATATATATATTTATAAATTAAATAGTTTAATCTAATATTTTTCATTGTAAAAATTTTTGAAATGCATGCATGAAACTCCTACGCATCCCAACAGTGGTATCAGAGCCATGGTTCGATATGACATGATATTATATATATTTAGATCTATAATTTAATTTAATTTAGATCTGATATATAATATTTAAATTTAAAATTAGTTATAGATCTATTCGTACAAACTGATATAAGGTTGTCCTGCTGTAAGGTTTACTCCTTACAGTGCAAAGGTTGTCCTAGTTTGTGCTGATCCTTATAAAATTTGATTTTAAATTAAAGCATATAAAATTTATTTATGATGACTATTATCTAATTTTGATATAATCAAAAAATAATAATCAGATCTAAAATAATTTAGATTAGATCTAAATTATTTAGATTAGATGATCTGAGTAGCGAAGTAATCGGATCAGATTTATCACTAGGCTGTCTGGTCATAGGAGGTAATAAAGATTAGATTTCTTTTTTTTCCAGTCGATTGGGTCCTCTTATGATGTGTAGAGGTGCCATTGTGACTATATCCCATGAAGATGAATATGAAAAAAAAAATTATTTTTTTCAAAATCCTCAGACTGTGTATATGATATATTGTATGAAAAATAATTTATGATTGATTTTATTACTATTTATATAAAATTATTTTGACCTAAAATTAATATAATTATTGTAGTTCACTTATTGAGTCGACTCAGTATTGTTTGGGTTGACCCAGGATCCTAGTTAGTCAGCTCAATTTTTGTTGAGCTAACTCAATGTAACAAGCTAAAAATTATGATTAATAATTCATCATCAATAAGTCAACTAAATCTCGAAACTCAGTTGATCCATTGTGATGAGTCGGCTCAATCCAAGAGTGAGCCGATTCAAATTTTAGATTTAAATAATCATACATAAAAATTAATAATAAAAATATTTTATAAAATTTAAAATTATTTTCAAACACTGAATCCCTACCCACAGCTCCAAACTTAATTAAGAATTAAGTTGAATAAATTAGATCTAGAATTATGAATTAAAGATCTAATGTCATTCGCATAAATCATGGGTGATGGATTTATGGGTTAGCTTGATCAGGTCCTCCTAATTGGGTTAGATTTAGGGTTAGAATCAAAGATTAAATGGATTAAAAAAAAATTAGATTAAATCAAGATTTCTCTAGAACAAATATAATAGTTGTAGTTGGTCGAGTCCATGTCTTTGATTAGACACAAATGAACTTTGATCTTGAGCTCAGTGGTTGAACCCAAATCCATAAGTAGATCCAATTGAAACTGATTAACCAGTTGGTGTATAAGGTAAGTTTGACAGTCTTGATCGATAGATTTTAATTGGGAGCCACTCGCATAGATTGAGTCTATGATGAGTTAATGGTATATCCCTCCCACCAATCTCACTTACCTGGCTAACATGGTGAATCAAGTTTTGATCAGATCGCTTAATAATTAGAGTTGACCCATGCTTACTAGAAAATCAGTTCGACTGATTTAGATGCTCCTAGTTCGACTTGTCTTTATCCTCGACATGACTTGGTGAAGTCAGTGGGAGGATTGATGACTTGTTAGTTGGACCGGCTTGTTTCTAGTCCACCCTGATCTGACTTGGTAAAGTCAATAGGAGGATTGAGATTAGCTGGTCTATGTATTTAATTCTATTAAATTATGTTAACCAAATCTTGTAAATTATTAAGTCTATAAAATGAGCTAGTTATGGTGATAACTAAATCATAGCCTCCCATTAAGGTGAATGATAATGGGTCCATCATTTCTGATTGATATTGCAAGTGCCATCCGTCTGGTATTTCTCTGAATGATGAAATTATTATTCATCATATGATGACTCTATTGTACTATTTAATGAATGATTGGGTTAGCTAATCCATACTCGGATCTGATTATTTATTAGTTAAAATCACTAAGTAGGTTCATATTAATGGTTGGATCTAATCAGGACTTTCAGTGGAGGCCCATCGCCTACTAAAATAAAACTTGAGATAAAATAAATTATTAAAAATTATTTAGAGAAATAATTGATTGAGAACCTACCTATAGATGCATATGGATTGATCGAGCCATACTCGGGTCTGTATGCAGTCTGTGTAGATTCTAGTACCCACTAAGGAATTAAAGTAGTTCCTTGAATTGGAGTTAGAGGCTATCAATTTGTATAAAATAATGGGAGAACCTTTAGATTAAAGTTCATATCTTTAGGCTTATTTAATTCATATACTAATTAGGTCTGTGTTTTTCTTTCTTTTCAGAAATGACTAGCAATTTATTGCTTCACTCACTATTTGACAGTGATGAGCTTATTGGATCCAACTTCGATAGCCAGTATTAGAAGTTGAATATTAGTCTTGAGCTCAATCTAGCTAAAAAGTTTAAGACTGAACTGAGTCAAGTAGACTATGACCCAATTAGGCTAAAGAAAAATGAGTAATTAGTTGCTGGTCAAGGTGTTTATATGATAACACCTTGTAATTTCTCTATATATGACACTACTATCTGGGTATTGGATACTGAAAGTCCAGTTCGCATATGCAATTCATTGCAAGGACTTCAAGTTAGTAGAAAATTTGAGAATGATGAGAGATTCCTGAATGTGGGAGATGGAAGCCAAGTTTCAATCCTGGCTTTAAGAGTCGTCGAGCTTGTTTTCAAATTTAATGGTGTCATTTTGAGTGATTGTCACTATTGTTCATCTTTCTTGATGAATATAATCTTTGTTGGCCTTTTGACCAAAGATGGTTGAAGTTTATCAATAAAGAATGATTATTGTGATATCATTATGAATGATATTACAATAATATGAGGATAATTAAAAAATAGCATCTATATTTTGTCAGCCTGTGGGTGCAATGTACACTCCAAATAAACATCCAAAATTAGATAATATCATAAATATCTACCTTTGACATTGCAGGCTCGGTCATATTAACAAGAGTAGGATAAACAGGTTAGCACAAGAGGGTATCCTCAATATCAATGATTGTGAATTATTCTCAACCTGAGAGTCTTATCTTCTTGAAAAGATGACTAAGTCATCTTTTACTGAAAAAGATGAACGAGCTAGTGAAATTCTAGGTCTAATACATAGTGATGTTTGTGGACCTATGAACATTAGTGCCAGAGAAGGGTATTGCTATTTCATTACATTTACAGATGACCTATCTAGGTATGGGTACGTCTACTTGATGAAACATAAGTTTGAATCATTTGAAATCTTCATACGATTTCGTAATGAAGTAGAGAAACAAACTGAAAAAAATATTAAGACTCTTTGATCTAACTGAGGGGGTGAATACTTTTTCAGTGAATTTCTGACATATCTTAGAGAGAATCGAATTCTCTCGCAATAGACTCCTCCAGAGACACCATAGCATCATGGTGTCTCAGAAAGAAAGAATCGAACTTTGTTGGATATGGTTCGGTCCATGATAGGATTTGCAAGTCTATCGATCTCTTTTTGGAGATATGCACTTGAGACAGCCTGTTTTGTGCTCAATAATATTTCGAGCTAGTTAGTTAGTAAGATACCATGTGAGATATGTGTTGGGAATAGTATCCCAAAGTCAATCGTCAGTCTGTTGACGGTTGTGCTCCTTTTATATTAGTACATGAATTATAAATAAATAAAAGTTATTTTGATATTTTTTCATCACAAATGTTTCATCTTCTAATGAACTCCTGTATTGTGGTAAAGTCCTTAGGACTATTTAGACTCGACAAAGGAGGATTTATCGCTTAGTCCTTAAACCTGTTCGCAACCAAATGATACGTTGTTACCAAGGACGACAACGTTTATCGAGCATAGGTCGTCGTGTGCCATATGGGTTGGTTGTCTTCATAACCAAGGAGTGTGGAGACACTGGTATGGCATACAGGTGAGACGTAATGGTACATCTGCACTGAACGTGACCGACTCCAGAGCTATTTCTGCTGTCAAGATTTGCTCCAATGGGATATGGGTATAAATGTCCCTCCAACCTGAGACCGCCACGGTGACTTGCAAGCAACTCACTGCACTTAGGCACTGGACTATCTAAATTTCTAATTCAATGACGGAAGGCTGCTGGGTGTAGTCAAGTACTTGACTTGTCGGTGCGTGTGTCAAGATGGGATTGACCACTCCAGTTCAGGAGCTGTGTACAGTCGTGTTTCAATTTAGCAAAACCTTGGCCAGGGTAGTCCTAGTGAGGAGTCACAGGACTAATTGAGTTGAGCATGATTCGGATGATCTCATCAGGGTTGACAGTTTAACCCTGAGTCATCCCAAACACAGGGGTCAAAAGGGATGAATTATACGGTAACCATATTCACGTAGGTTCTGAATGTTGCGATTGCGACTATTCGACCTATCCAGTCGTCGGGTACCATTGCTAGATGGTCACTTCGATTAGTACAGGAATTGGTTTCTGTGCTACCGGCTTAGATTCGAACCTGCGGGGTCACACATATTAGAGATTTCTTTCTGATCTGATGGCTGATTATGAGTCTTATGTGTTTGAGACTCTATGATTGAGAAATAGGATTCTCTGATCATGAGTTCCACACATTTTGGGTACCGGGGTCAAAATTTTGAATTTCAAATTTTGAATTTGAAATTTGAACTCTTTGATCAGGGTTTCATATCGATGGTCTCTGATGCCTAACTGCCCATCGAATTTGGACTCAATAATTATGAGAGATTTTATTAGTGATTTGATCGCTAATTAACTCAATTTGATTGAGTAATTATTTTTGGATCAAGTCCAATTGAATTGGATTCAGTTGGGTTTGACCCGATTAGGTTAAGAGTTGACCTAATCGTCGAGATGGTTTGGTCCCTGATTTGATCAGGGGTTAGGCTTAGTTAATTTCTGATTTGATTAGAATTTTATTGAGCCTAATTAAGCCTAATTAAGTTGGGTTTAATTTAGTCTAATTGTGCTTAATCTATTTTGATTAGGTTGGTTCAATTAAGATCAAACCACCATTTGAATTTGAATCCCTGCACCACCTTAAATCTCTATGCCCATTTGAATTCATGAGAAGAAACTTCTCGTGAATTTTCTCCCATGCAAAGCTCTCTCACGCCCACTTTTGTGCACCATATGGATGGATAAAGCTGATTAGTTAACCATTCAAATTCAAAGCATGTTTGAATTTGAATGGATAACTTATCTCTTTTGCCTTCAAGCTTATCCATCTTGTGCGCCACATAATTCACACGAGAAAGAGTTTCTCGTGAAACCTTTCCACGCACAAAGAGTTCACGCCCTTCTCTTCTCATGCCATAAGTGGATAGGGATGAGTTGGTTTTCATTTGAATTCAAATTTGATTTGAATTCAAATGTGTAACCACTTGTCTTTATCCTCTCATGCGGATAAGACACGTTTTGAACTGTTTTAAAAGAGATAGGGAGGTGGGGCGTGCGTAGAAAAATTTTGAGAAAGAAAGTGGGGTGTGAGGAAGCCTTGTGCATGAGGTGAAGGTCCAAAACCTTCTGAGAGAAAAAGAAAGAAAAGAAAGAAAATTGGGCGCAGGGTTTTTGGTGTGTACCCTAGGGTTTCTACCTAGGGTTCGGGAAGTGAGATTGGTGTGCCATGAGTGTCGTGAGTCCACCAAATTTTAGGAAGAGATCCATCAGCCTCTCAACCAATCGTGCAGATGATCCAGAGCATCCGAGGAGTCGGCACACATCGATCGAAGGAGTTCGATCAATATCAGCCATCAAAAGGGTGAAATCATGAACTAGCATTCGTGAGGAGCCGATCAGATGGGAGCTTCATGTGGATGATCCGCAGAGGCTAGACATTAGTATAGCTGTGACGTGATGATCAGAGCCCCCCGATGGTGATCAGATTATGGTGATCGACTACTCGCAAAAAGTGATGTGTTCTGAACACAGTACAGTAAAAGGTTTACTGTTTCAAATTTGAATTTCAAATTTAAATGCATGCTGTTGTATCATATTTAGATCTTAGTGTAGGGTTAATTAGTATTAATTAATGAGATTAATTAATAATTTCACTGTAAAATAGTAATTTTGAAAAATTTTAAAATTACCATTTTGCCCCTGCACTAAATTTTCGCTTCAATATGGTCAGGGCATAGGCCAAACCTCACTTACCTTAAGGTCTGGGGGTGTTTAGCTTATGTCAAATGATTACAAATCGATAAGCTCAGACCTAGGTTCGATAAGTATAATTTTATAGGGTACCCCAAAGAAACGAGGAGATATTATTTTTACCTTCCTGCTAAATAAAAGATATTTATCAGCAGTAAGATATATTTTTTAGAAAAAGAGTTCCTTAGTAAAAGAATAAGTGCCTCTAAAGTCGAGGTTGATAAAGTTCGATAGGTAGAAGAACTAACATCAGTGACTGAATCTGAATCGGATTTGATAAGATCAAATCTGGAGCCCAATATACATACATACTTAAGACGATCCAGTAGAGTACCGCATCAGCCGGACAGATACTTAGGTTTCTTAGTCCGAGATAGAGATCCTGTTGAGCTCGATGAGAACAATAAGGATCCAGTCATCTACATGGATGCAATACAGAGGTTTGACTTTAAGAAATAGTTTGAAGTCATGAAATCTGAAATAGAATCTATAAAGATCAACAATATGTGGATATTGGTTGATCCATCTGAAGGGATAAAATCCATAGGGTGTAAGTGGGTCTTCAAAAGAAAAAGGAGCACAGACGGGAAGGTGGAGATCTATAAAGTTCATCTGGTTGGCAAGGGATATCGTCAACGTTATGGTATTGACTATGACGAGATATTTTCTCTTATGACAATGCTCAAGTCCATTCAGATTATGCTTACGATAGCAGCATACCTAGACTATGAAGTCTGGCAAATGGATGTGAAGACAGCTTTCTAAATGGAGAGCTGAACGAAGAGGTGTATATGATGCAACCTGAAGGGTTCACATCCTCAGATGAGTCCAAGGTATGCAAGCTTCAGAGATCCATTTATGGATTAAAGTAAGCATCTCGGAGTTGGAACATATATTTTGATAAGGCGATCAGAATGTATGGCTTCATTAAGAATGGAGAGAAACTCTATATATAAATTGGGCCAATGGTTTAGTAATTGTATTTCTTATTTTGTATGTGAATGATATTCTCTTAATCGAGAATGATGTCCCTGCATTATAGAGAATAAAAGTGTGGCTGTCGTCATAGTTCTCCATGAAGGATCTGGGAGAAGCAGCCTACATCTTAAAGATGAAGATCTATAGAGATAGATCTAAGAGGCTACTCAGACTCTCTCAATTAACATACATAGATATCATGCTGAAACAGTTCAGCATAGAAAATTTCAAGAAAGGCTATCTTCCGATAGGCCATGAAATTTTTCTCTCAAAGAAGGATTGTTTGACAACCCCTTAAGAGAGAGCGTATGAGTAGAATCCCATATGCCTTAGCAGTGGGTTCTATAATGTATACCATGATATGTACGAGATCGGATATGGCATACTCACTAGGAGTAGTGAGTAGATACCAATTAGATCCAGATGAGAACCATTGGAAGGTTGCAAAAACTATCCTTAAGTATTTGAGAAATACAAAGGACTAGTGGCTCGTTTATGGAGAATTTGATTTGAAACTCGTAGGATACACTGACTCCAATTTTCAGTCAGATCATGACGATAGCAAAAGCATGTCGGAATACATCTTTACCCTAAATGGTGGAGCTGTCTGCTAGAAAAGTTTCAAGCAGCACACTGTAGCCGATTTAGTATGCGAGGTAGAATACATCACGGCATCTGATGCTGCAAAGAAAGTTGTGTGGCTGAGGAAGTTCATCATCAAGCTTGGAATGGCACCCTCCATCGATGGTCCAGTTCTGCTTTATTGTGATAGTACTGGAGCCATAGCTCATGCAAAGGAGCCGAAGGCACATCGACGGACGAAGCATATTCTGTGTCGCTACCATCTTATCCGAGAAATCATAGATCAAAGTAACGTCGACCTTCAGAAGAGTGACGAAAAAGAGAATCTGGCTGACCCATTCATCAAAGCCTTTGCAGTAAAAGAGTTTGAAGATCACAAAATGAAGATGGATATACAATACTGTATCAATTGGCTTTAGTACAAGTAGAAGTTGTTGAAAAATATATTTCAAAGTCAATCGTCAGTCTGTTGATGGTTGTGCTATTTGATGTAATTGTATATGAATTAATTATTAATAAAAATATTTATTTGATAATTTTTCATCATAAGCTTGCACATCTTCTATATTGAACTTCTATGTTATGATAAAAATTTTTAGAACTATTTTAAATCGATAAAGGAAGATTTATCGTTTAGTTCTTAAATGAGTTCACGACTAAATGATATGCTATTACTAGGATGATAGACATATCAAGTGTAGGTCATTGTGTGCCATATAGGTTGGTTGTCCTCTTAACCAAAGAGCATGGAGATGTTGGTATGGTATTAAGGTAAAATGTAGGAGTATATTTCACTAAATATGACTAACTTCGGAGCACTCTACTGTCTGAACGTGACCAACTTCGGAGCACTCTGCTGTCAAGAGTCACTCCGAAGGGATATGGGTATAAGTGTCCCTCCGACTTGAGATCACCACGGTGACTTGCAAGCAACTCACTGTGCTTTGGTGCTGGACTATTTAAATTTCTAATTTAGGATCGAAAGATTTTTGGACACAGTCAAGTACTTATAAAGTCAGTGCGTGAGTCAAGATGAAATTGACCACTCCAAAGAATTGGGGAGAATGCTTTGTGTTTCAATTTAATAAGACCTTAGCCAGGGCAGTCTTTGTGAGGAGTCACAGGATTTATTAGGTTGAGACACATAATGGATGTACTATTAAGAGTTGACAGTTTAAACTCTAAGTCATCCTAGCATCAAAGGTCAAAGGGATGAATTATATGGTAACTGTATCTAAGTAAGTTCTTGAGTGTTGCTTTACATACATTCGACCTATCCGGACATCGAATCCCATTGCTAGATGGTTGATTCGATTGGTACAGAAATCTGTTCTTATGCTACCAGCTTAGGTTCGAGCCTATGGGGTCACACATATTAGAAGTTCTTCTCCAATTAGATGGCTAATTTGAAGAGTCCCACTGGATGGAGACTCTGCTGAAGAGTCCCACTGGACGGAGACTCTGGTGAAGAGTTTCATTGGATTGGGATACTATCATTAATGAAGGATTAATTAGTGATTAGATTATTAATTAGCTCAATTTGATTGAGCATTAAAGTCTGGATCAAGTCTGATTGAATTGGATTCAATCAGGTCAGATCTGATTAGGTTATGAGATGACCTAATCGGTAAGAGAGAAACGATCCTGATTTGATTGGATCTATGGCTCAATTAATTTACTGATTTGATCAGATTTAATTGAGATTATGAGAGCCTAATTAGATTAGGTTCATCATGTTTTATTTAGATTTAATTGGATTGGATTTGATAGAAACCTAATTGATTAAACCCTAGAGTCCCAGATGAATGAAACTCTCTCCCTTGTGCCTTCCCTTCTCTCCATGCCTTATTTCATTGCACAAATTGGTTTGTGCACTAAAAAATCCATACCAAAACCTTTCTTTTATCACCCGTTAGGGATAAGATTTGGTTGGTTTTAAATTGAATTCAAAAAGATTTGTATTTAAACCTAAAACCCTATCCCTATCCTTCCACATGTTGGCTCTTTGTGAAGGTGCCTATTATGTGCGACCAAAAGGAAGTTTCTGATTGTTTTCTATGCCCAAAATTCTTTGGTAGGTCCCTCTTTAAGTCAGATAAGGTTGAGATAAAGTTAGAGTTAAATTAAAATTCAAAATGATTTGAATTACAACAAACTCCAGCTCTTATCCTATCTAACTTGATTTGTGCGACAACCATAAAAAGCTCACATTTTTGTGCACCAACCACTCTTTGATTTTTATCATGAGATACCAAAGGGAAAGAGGGGCTGAATATCTTTTTTTGGGTATGAAGTTTGGATGGGCTTCTATCTTCTTTGGCATGAACAAAGGAGGAGACCGATCTCCTCTCGGGTGAAAGACCTAGAACTATTCTAGGGTTTCTGGGTGAGAAAAAACCAAAGAGAAGTGTGTCTTCATCTATTTTTCCTCCACCATCTAGTATCTTTCTCTAATCCATCTTTGACATCGAAAATGTTTGAGATGATCGAAGAAGAAGATCAACTCAGATCCGCCATCAGAAGTCGATTGCGCAAGCTAGCACTCCCATGGAGGACTGATCGATCTGAGGGCTTCGTATGGACCATCCGTAGAGGTCGGATGCTTGTGTGGTTACGAGCGACTAGAGAGGACTTCTAGATTCACATTCTCAATTGTGAAGTTCGACTACCAATGCTTAGGTATTGGATTCGGAACCCTGATAGTAGTAGATTAGATCTATTACTAAATACTGATTTTTGGTTCACATGTTATTTTAAATTCAGATTTTTATGCACATAAATTCATATCATAGATTTATTTGTTAAAGTTTTAAGATCAGATCTTATGCATATATTTATAAATTAAATAATTTAATCTAATATTTTTTATTATAAAAATTTTTGAAATGCATGCATGAAACCCCTGCACATCCCAACAAGCATGTCATATAATTTTTTTCAAAAAATTATATAATAAGTCAAGATGTCATAATTTCTATTCATGATGGTTTTTAATAATATTATGATATTCAAAGTCAAAATTATGATATTATAGGTTCATATTATAATATTGTAGGTTAGAATTATGACATTCTATAGATAAAATACCTCCTTAAGATAGTTTTGACAATATTATGATATCCTAGATCAAAATTATGATATTATATGTTAATATTATGATATCATATAGGTAAAACACCTCTTAATTATATTTTTTTAATATTTTTATGATATCTTGAGTCAAAATTATAATATTCTATATTAACATTATAAGATATTCTGTAAATAAAATGCCTTCAAAAGATAGTTTTGATAATATTACGATCTTATAGATCAAAATTATGATATTTTAGATTAATATTATGACATTCAAAATATAAAATATCTCAAAATTGATAGTTTTTAATAATTTTATGATATCCTAGATTAAAATTATGACATTCAATTTTAAAATTATGGCATTCTATAACTAAAATATCTTTCAAAAATAATTTTGATAATATTATGATATCCTAGATTAAAATTATAATATTTTATATTAATATTATGATATATAGAAGATAAAATATCTCAAAATTGATATTTTTAAATAATTTTATAATATCCTATACTAAAATTATGACATTTTATGTTAAAATTACAACATCCTATAAAAAAAAAATTTTCAAAGATAGTTTTGATAATATTATGATATCTTAGATCAAAATTATAATATTTTATATTAATATTATGACATTCAGAAGATAAAATACTTCAAAATTAATATTTTTTAAAAATTTTATGACATCTTAGATCAAAATTTTAATATTTTATATTAAAATTATGATATCCAATAGATAAAATACCTTTCAAAGATAATTTTATCAATATTATGATATCTTAAATTAAAATTCTAAAATTTAATATTAATAAAATGATATTTAAAAGATAAAATACCTCAAAATTGATATTTTTTAATAAATTTATAATATTTTAAATCAAAATTATGATATTATATGTTAAAATTTTGATATCTCATAGATAAAATATTTTCTAAAGATAGTTTTGATAATATTATGATATCTTAGATCAAAATTATAATATTTTATGTTAATATTATAATATATAGAAGATAAAATATCTCAAAATTGATATTTTTTAACAATTTTATGACATCCTAAATCAAAATTATGATATTCTATATTAAAATTATGATATTTTATTGATAAAATATTTTTAAAAAATAATTTTGATAATATTATAATATTTTAGATCAAAATTATAATATTTTATATTAATATTATGATATTCTATAGGTAAAATATCTTAAAATTGATATTTTTTGATAATTTTATGATATTTTATATCAAAATTATAATATTCTATGTGAATATTATGACTTTCTATAGATAAAATATCTTTCAAAGATAGTTTTAAAAATATTATGATATCTTAGATTAAAATTATAATATTTTATATTAATATTATGATATTCAAAAGATAAAATATCTCAAAATTGATATTTTTTTGATAATTTTATAGCATCCTAGATCAAAATTATGATATTATATATTAAAATTATGATATTTTATAAATAAAATATTTTTTAAAGATAGTTTTAATAATATTATGATATCTTAAATAAAATTATAATATTTGATATTAATATTACAATATCTAGAAGATAAAATATCTTAAAATTATTATTTTTTGATAATTTTATGACATCTTTGATCAAAATTATGATATTTTATGTAAAAATTATTGACATCTTATAGATAAAATATCTTTTGAAGATAGTTTTTATAATATTATAATATTTTAGATCAAAATTATAATATTTTATATTAATATTATGATATTCAGAAGGCAAAATATCTCAAATTAATATTTTTTTAATAATTTTATGATATCTTAGATTAAAATTATGAGATTCTATCTTAAAATTATGATATTCTTAGATAAAATATCTTCTAAAGATAGTTTTGATAATATTATAATATTTTTAAATTAAAATTATAATATTTTATACTAATATTATGATATTTAAAAGATAAAACACCTCAATATTGATATTTTTTGATAATTTTATAATTTTTTAGATCAAAATTATGATATTTTATATTAAAATTATGACATCTTATCGATAAAATATCTTTCAAAGATAGTTTTGATAATATTATTATTTTTTAGATTAAAATTATAATATTTAATATTAATATTATGATATTTAGAAGATAAAATATCTTAAAATTGATATTTTTGATAATTTTATGACATTTTAGATCAAAATCATAATATTCTATGTTAAAATTATGATATCCTATAGATAAAATATCTTTCAAAGATAGTTTTTATGATATTATGATATCTTAAATTAAAATTATGATATTCTAAGATAATATTATGATATTTAAAAGATAAAATATCTTAAAATTATATTTTTTTTAATAATTTTATAACTTTTTAGATCAAAATTATGATATTGTATATTAAAATTATGATATCCTTTAGGTAAAATATTTTTTAAAGATAATTTTGATAATATTATGATATTTTAGATCAAAATTATGATATCTTATAAATAAAATATCTCATTTGATATTTTTATGATATTTTGGGATAAAATTATGATATTCTATATTAAAATCATGACATCCTATATATAAAACATCTTTTAAAGATAGTTTTGATAATATTATTATATCTTATGTCATAATTATGGTATTATAAGTTAATATTATACCAACTTATAGGTAAAATATCTCTCAAGTATATATTTTTTTGATATTTTTATGATATCTTAGATTAAAATTATGATATTCTATATTAAAATTATGATATTCTGTAGATAAAATATTTTTTGAAGATAGTTTTAATAATATTATGATATATAAAATTAAAATTATGATATTTTATATTAATATTATGACATCTTATAGGTAAGATACTTTTCAAGTATACTTGTTGATAATTTTATGACATTCTGACTCAAAATTATGATTTTTTAAGATAAAATTATGATATTCTATAGGCAAAAAATATCTTTGAATATAAGTTATGCTATTTGGATCAGAATTATGATATTGTAGATTAGAATTATGATATTCTAATCTGAAATTATGATATCTTGCAGTAAAAATAGCTTCTAAAGCAAGAATATGTCATAATTATAATATTTTAGATTAAAATTATGATATTCTAGATTAAAATTATGATATTCTATAGTATATCTTCAAAGAACCTTATATTTATATTTTTATATATTTTTTTGATTTTGTTGGTGCAAAAACCCGCTTGCGTCGGAGAAGCTGGAGTCGAGGGAGTCGCGGTCGCCATCGGGACCTGCAAAGGAAGTCTAAACTGGAGGTGGGGTTGCTCCGGCAAGACCCTCCGACGCTCAAGTCAGTTCTCTGTCTCAACAAGAATGGAGTGCTCGAACGAAGAATTTAGCAGAGTTTTTAGGTAAAAAATGAGAGCTTATAGAATAACGTATCTGGGGTTTCCCTTTTATAGATGGAGGGGGCAACAGATTGATAGCGACGCCTGTAACCGTCTGGTAGTGAGCCACCCAGAGTTAAGAGGAATTTATTGCGGAGGGTAGTGGAGTGGGGTCGTGGCTATCGCCGTGGCTTGCCACGTGGAATTAGTTACAGAGACTGGAGCGGCGTCCGCTGTCGTGATTCATCAGGGAGTGGGGGACCCGCACAGAATCCGCTGCAGGGAGTGGAGCAGGGTCATGGTCGTTAATACAGCCTGTCAGGGAGTAATGGGGCTATGCAGGGTCTGCCGCAGAGAGTGGAGTAGTGGTGTCCATTACTGTGGCTTGTCAGGGGATCCAGACTTGTTGGCCGAAGTTCGGTTGGAGTCGGTAGCGAGGCCCGACGTCTGTAGGAGTTTGGATGAGGTCTTCTTGCCGTTGGAGATCGTAGGCGGAGTTCGGCTCCCGTAGGAGTCCGGGTGAAGACTTCCTGTAATTGAAATCAAAAAATGAAGTCCGGCTCCCGTAGGAGTCTGGACAAGGCTTACCAGCGGCAGAAGTCATGGACAGAGCCCGGCTCCTGTAGGAGTCCGAGCGAAGTCCTCCTTGCTGCAGAAATCACGGACGGAGCCCGGCTCCCGTAGGAGTCCGGGCGAAGTCTTCCTTGCTGTAGAACCCATGGACGGAGCCTGGCTCCCGTAGGAGTTCGGGCGAAGTCTTCCTTGCTGTAGAACTCATGGATGGAGCCCGGCTCCCGTAGGAGTCCGGGCGAAGTCTTCCTTGCTGCAGAAATTGCGGATGGAGCCCGGCTCCCGTAGGAGTCCGGGCGAAGTCTTCCTTGCTGTGGAACTCATGGATGGAGTCCGGCTCCCGTAGGAGTCCGGGCGAAGTCTTTCTTGCTGCAGAAATCATGGACGGAGCCCGGCTCTCGTAGGAGTCCGGGCAAAGTCTTCCTTGCAGAAATCGCAGATGGAGCCCGGCTCCCGTAGGAGTCCGGACGAAGTCTTCCTTGCTGTGGAACTCGTGGACGGAGTCCGGCTCCCGTAGGAGTCCGGGCGAAGTCTTCCTTGCTGCAGAAATCATGGACGGAGCCCGGCTTTTGTAGGAGTCCGGGCGAAGTCTTCCTTGCAGAAATCGCGGATGGAGCCCGGCTCCCGTAGGAGTCCGGACGAAGTCTTCCTTGCTGTGGAACTCGTGGATGGAGTCCGGCTCCCGTAGGAGTCCGGGAGAAGTCTTCCTTGCTGCAGAAATCATGGACGGAGCCCGGCTCCCGTAGGAGTCCGGGCGAAGTCTTCCTTGCTGTAGAACCCATGGACGGAGCCCGGCTCCCTAGGAGTCCGGGCGAAGTCTTCCTTGCTGTAGAACTCGTGGACGGAGCCCGGCTCCCGTAGGAGTCCGGGCGAAGCGATGGGGGTTCACCAACAGTTGTCGAAAAATGGAAGAGACTCGCGAGGGTCGACCCCACCAAGAACTTCGGCTGAGGGTATTTTATGCCCAACAGCAGTCCCCCCACTTTCGAGTTTGAATTTCGAATGAAGGAAGTACGGAGAAGTAGTCGCAGCCGAAGTTCTCCCCCTGATGTCCGGGCGCAACCGTCCTCGGATATGTCGGCATTTAATGCACGCATGCCGGAGCCCTTTTTTCGATTATGGTGACCCGAAGAGTCTTTTTGAAACTCCCATCGGGATGTGATCCCAAGCGTCGCGCCATGGAAATTTGCGATCAGTCAATCCTCGATAGCAGTGAGTGGGGCACGTGGGACATGTGGCAAGCACCGGTTGGACTAAAGATGCCCGCCATCATAATTGCACTGAGATTCGTTGCCTATTTAAACTCCCTACCCTTCCTTCGGGGCTTTACTCCGCCAAAAGGACGGCACCTTTCTTCCGTCTGAGAGCCTAGCTACTCAGCCACTCCCTCGGTGTCCCTGCCAACTCCGAGCATCCTCTGCACCGGTCTTTGCCATCTTCAGCCCCCTGATTCCTCTCTGAGGGGTTTCTCCGCCATGTCCTCCACCCCAGAGGCCATCCTCAAGGGGATGTCAAGGGCTTGGAGGAAGGCAAGGAGGAGAACTGCGGTTTGCGAGTTCTCCGGTCATCGAGCGGCCGCTGAAGCTCCCCGTCGTTTCAAAGGGGGCTCGAGGAAGAATTCCTTCAACAACAGGGGTTTAATAACGAGGACCGCCGATAAAGGTGTTCTGCCCGAGAATTTTGGAGTAGCAAGGCGAAATGAAATCGGTCAGGAGGGCAGAGCTGTCATCACGAGTTGTGGCGGGATCCTTGATGCCGTCGGGGCCGAGGGACCAGAAGCGGTCGGCGTCGATGGTGGGGCAGTAAAGCTCATTGCGGGGGCGGTGGAAGTAGCGCATGCCGACCTTGCCGAAGTATTTTGGATGGCGGCTGTCGCGGAGCATTCGGTGATGGCGCATATCTCTGGCGCCACCGCTGCCTCCAGGGTGACTTCGGTTCTTCTTGAAATAGGTCTTCGTCATCGCTGCCGTTGCCCTTACTACCCCCTGGAATCTATCCCATCCTTTTCTCCCTAGGGTTGGGACTTCGGAGATGGAGCGAAACGAGGTGGGGCGAGAGCCAATTGGCTTGCTACACGCACCGAAAAATGTGATTGGGAAGGACAGAGATGGGAAGAGAGGTTTGCAGCTTGAAGCGGCCTCCGGTGTGTCCTTTCCAAGCTGTGTTCTCAAGCCTTGTAATAATGTATTCTTTTCTGGCCCTCCGGGTCTTGTAACGTACATCTTGTTAGTTGAAAAATGAGAAAGAGATTTTATTACCTCATCCGCACCTTACATCGAATTGTTGTCTGTCAAACTTCCTTCTTCTTCTTTCTTCTCTCTTTCTCTTTTTTTTTTTTTTTTGACGTCATCCTAAGGTCACCGGTGGCCCTTTTATCCATGTTGAATTATCGTTTGCCAAGCTCCTTTTCGACTTTTACATCGTTCGAAGGTACCCGGTTGCCATCGTACCAACCCATCTCTTCCATCGATGGCCGCAGGCTCGCCTAGGGCCATTCGGGTTTGGTGTCCCCCTCAGGGCTTGAGCTCGGAGGTCCAAGCTTCTGTCACCCTGAGGAAGTTGTCCTGTTTTGCGTCGAAAGCTTCCTCGAAAGCTGGGACTCCTGATGGGAGCCCCAGTCCTTGCTGTGATAGGGTTCTCTGCACCTTGGACGCTATTTGTTTTCCAATCGTTGCTAATGTGGTCCATCGCCTTCCTTTTTCTTTTCGCTTGGAATTTTTCTCCGCTCTCAGTGAGGCTACGGGAGTTCGGCTCCCGTAGGCGAAGTCAGGGTGAAGTTCGGCTCCCGTGGGAGTCTGGACAGAATTCTCCCTGTGATTGGAGTCGCGGACGGAGCCCGGCTCCCGTAGGAGTCCGGGCGGAGTCCTCTCAAAGTTTAAGTCATGGGTGGAGCCCGGCTCCCGTAGGAGTCCGGGCGGAGTCCTCTGCAATCAAAGTCAGGTGCGAAATCTGGCTCCCGTAGGAGTCTGGACGGAGCTTACCGACATTGAAGTCGTGGGCGGAGCCCGGCTTTCGTAGGAGTCCGGGCGGAATCCTCCCTTGCTGCAGAAGTCACGGATGGAGCCCGGCTCCCATAGGAGTCCGGGCCTTCGACCTTGCTCAAGTTAGGGTGAGGTTCTCCTCCCGTTCCCGACATGGCCGTGGGGGCGCGTTAGGGCACTGTAAGGCCTCTCCCCCCATCCGGTCTAAAAGAACCGGGCCTTTGACTTTGCTCAAGTTAGGACGAGGTTCTCCTCCTGTCCCTAACAGGGCTGTGGGGGCGCATATGGGCATTGCAGGGCCTCTCCCCCCGTCCGATCTAAATAGAACCGGGCCTTCGACTTTGCTCAAGTTAGGGCGAGGTTCTCCTCCTGTCCCTAACAGGGCTGTGGGGGCGCATATGGGCATTGCAGGGCCTCTCCCCCCATCCGGTCTAAATGGAACCGGGCCTTCGACCTTGCTCAAGTTAGGGCGAGGTTCTCCTCCTGTCCCTAACAGGGCTGTGGGGGCGCATATGGGCGTTGCAAGGCCTCTCCCCCCATCCGGTCTAAATGGAACCGGGCCTTCGACTTTGTCGGGACGAGGTTTTCTTTTCGTTGTTGATACAGTTTGTTTGAATTATCCAAAGACATATTGGTATGCAATTTTCAATTAAAACGAAGTTACTGGTAGTACATCCGTAAGTTTTTCGAGCTCCACGGTCGCGGGAGGTCGGCTCCTCCGAGTTCCTTAAGGTAATAAGTGCCGGGCCGGACTACTTCTTTGACTTCATACGGTCCTTCCCAGTTTGGGACAAGTTTCCCTCGGTCCTGAGGTTGCGAGACAGCGGCTCGTCGAAGCACTAGATCTCCCGCTCTAAAGGCTTTGTTCTTGACCCGGGCGTTGTAATATCGAGCGACTTTCTGTCTGTAGGCTGTCATTCGAACCTGAGCCATCTCCCGTCTTTCTTCCAGCAGGTCGAGGTTGGCTCTAAGACTTTGTGAATTTTGATGTTCGTCGAACACCACGACTCGTGCCGATGGGAGTTTAAGCTCAATCGGGATGACGGCTTCCGTACCGAAGGCTAAAGCAAAAGGGGTCTCCCCCGTAGGTAGCCTCTGGGTAGTTCGATATGCCCACAACACATGATAAAGTTCGTCCGCCCAAGTTCCCTTCGCTTTTTCAAGCCTTGTTTTAATCCCCTGCAAAAGGGTTCTGTTGGTCACCTCAGCTTCGCCGTTCGCCTGGGGATGGGCTACTGATGTGAAGTTGTGGGAGATGTTTAGATCTTCACAGAATTCGGCAAATTTTGCTCCCGTAAATTGCCGTCCATTATCAGTGATTAGGGTTCTAGGCAGACCGAACCTACACACGATCGACTTCCAGACGAAATCTTGCACTTTTGCTTCTGTGATTTTCGCTAGTGGTTCGGCTTCAACCCATTTGGTGAAGTAGTCGATCGCTACAAGGAGGAACTTCCTTTGCCCAGATGCCATGGGGAAGGGGCCAAGTATGTCCATCCCCCATTGCACAAAAGGCCATGGGGCACTCAAGGGTGTGAGCTCGGTGGCGGGCTATCTCTGGATGTTGGCGTATCTCTGGCATCGATCACACTTTTTGACATATTCAATCGAATCATGATGCATCGTTGGCCAGTAATATCCTTGGCAGAGCAACTTATGGGATAAAGATCTAGCCCCCAAATGGTTTTCGCAAATTCCTTCATGTACTTCCCACAAGGCATAGTCAGCTTTCGAGGGCCGGAGATATTTCAAGAGGGGCAAGGAGTATGATCTCTTGTACAATTTGCCCTCATAAAGGATGTACCGGGAGGCTTGATTTCGGAGCTTTCGAGCTTCCTTCGCATCCTGGGAGAGAACTCAATCTCTGAGATAGATTATCAGTGGGTCGACCCAGCTAGGCTCGTGGTCAATCTCCATCACGGGCCGTGATTCTTCTGTACTCGGGTGTTTTAGGACTTCAAAGAGGATGCCTTTGGGCAATTCGGCCGGAGCCGACGTCGCCAGTTTGGAGAGAAGGTCAGCCCTGATATTTTCCAACCTTGGGATCTGTCTAATGTTGAAGCTGCTAAAGGCGGGGGTGAGCTCCTTTACCTTCTCAAGGTATTTGGCCATGCTGTCCTCCCGCACTTCGTAACTCCCGCTGACTTGCCCCACCACCAGCTGAGAGTCACTGTGCACCCGGAGCTGACTTATTCCCAGCTCTCTGGCGATCCTTAGTCCTGCGATCAAAGCTTCATATTCCGCTCCATTGTTTGTTGCGGGGAATTCGAAACGCAGAGCGTATTCCGCGATGACTCCCTCCGGACTGACCAAGATCAGGCCCGCACCTACGCCCGACATGTTGGAAGATCCGTCCACATAGAGGGCCCAAAAGCGATTAGCGGGATCGGCCTCTTCTTCGGGGGAGTTCGGTTGGGACTTCAGGTCGTCAACTTCGCTTTGTTCAGGTTCAGCCTCCTCTGGGATGGTACACTCTACTATGAAATCTGCCAGTATTTGGACCTTTACTGTTGGCCTGGATCGATAGTGGATGTCAAATTTCGTGAGCTCGATCGCCCATTTCGCCATCCTCCCAGAGATGTCCGCCCGGTGCAAAACCGCCTTGATTGGTTGGTTGGTGAGTAGCGTCACGGTATGCCCTTGAAAGTAGGGTCGGAGTCTCCGGGCTGCAATCAACAAGGCGTAAGTCAATTTTTCTAGTTTGGTGTACCTAGTCTCGGCGTCCCTCAACACGCGGCTAACATAGTAGATCGGCCGCTGGACTTTCATCTCTTCTTTGACAAGGACGGCCGTGAGGGCCATGGGAGAGACCGCCAGGTATAAAAATAGCTTCTCCCCAGGTTCAGGCTTTGCCAACAGCGGGGGTGATCCAAGGTAGCTCCTTAATTCTTCGAATGCCTGTTGGCACTCAGGGGTCCAACAGAAGTTCTTCGGCTGCTTGAGGGTTTGAAAGAAGGGCAAGCACCATTCGGCCGACCTTGCGATGAAGCGATTAAGGGCCGCTATCCTCCCCGTGAGGCACTGAACCTCTTTTATCGACTTTGGGGCGGCCATCTCCTGGATGGCATAAATTTTCTCTGGATTGGCCTCGATCCCGCGCCCCGATACCATGAAGCCCAAGAACTTTCCTGAGGTTACGCCAAAAATGCATTTAGTTAGGTTCAGCTTCATTTTATATTTTTGGAGAGCGTCGAAGGTCTCCTCGAGGTCGGCAACATGATCTCTGGAAGATTTGCTTTTTATGAGCATGTCGTCCACGTAGACCTCCATGTTACGGCCGATATGCTCCTTGAAGATTTTGTTCACCAACCGCTGGTAGGTTGCGCCCGTATTCTTGAGGCCGAAAGGCATGACCCTGTAACAGTAAAGACCACGATTAGTGATGAAAGCTATCTTTTCTTCATCTTCCGGCGCCATTCTAATTTGATTATAGTCGGAGAACGCATCCATGAAGGTGAGGAGCTCATGGCCCAAGGTCACGTCCACCAGTTGATCGATTCTGGAAAGGGGGTAGCTGTCCTTCGGACAGGCCTTATTCAGCTTTTTGAAGTTTATGCACATCCTCCACTTGCCGTTTGCCTTTTTGACTAGGACAACGTTGGAAATCCAATCAGGATAATTGACTTCCTTAATGAATCTGGCCTTAAGAAGCTTGTCCACTTCCTCGGCTATCACCTTCTGCCTGTCCGGAGCATGACTTTGAATTTTCTCTTTCGTCGGTCGATGCTTTGGATCGACGGCCAGATGATGCTCTATGACTTTCGTGTCGATCCCCGGCATGTCCGCTGGAACCCAAGCAAAAATATCCGCATTCTTTTGTAGAAAATCAATGAGACGCATCCGCACCTCCTCCCCTAGGTTGGAGCCGATCATTGCTACATGCTCCACATTCCCATCGTTCAAAGGGATTGGTACCAGATCTTCGATTGGGGCACCCCTCTCTTCGGTGAAGTCATCGCGAGCGTCCAGTCCATCGACGGGGCAGGAGTCAGATTGATCGCCTCTTTGCAAGGTTATATTGTAGCAGTGTCTGGCCAGGGCTTGGTCTCCCCGGACCTCTCCGGTCTCCTGGTTGGTGGGGAACTTCAACTTCAAATAGTAGGTCGATACGACGGCTCAGAGAGCATTGAGGCCAGGTCGGCCGAGGATTGCATTATAGGCGGATGGCGCCTTCACCACCAAGAAATTCACCAGAGCCCTGGATTGCCTTGGATATTGACCTGCGGCCACAGTCAAAGTTATTATTCCTTCCGTCAGAACGGCATCGTCGGTAAACCCTACCAAAGGGGAGCTAATCGACCTCAGATGACCGTCAAGAGTGGACATTCTTGAAAAGGCGTCGTAGAACAAGATGTCGGCCGAACTTCCATTATCGACAAGAATGCGACGGACGTCATAATTTGCTATATTCAAGGAAACTACGACCGCATCATTATGAGAAAATTGGACTCCCTGAGTGTCTTCTTCGGTAAAGGTTATGGGCTCTTCAGTCTTTTGTCGCTTGGGGGATACAGCCGGTATGTTGGTCGTTTCCTGTCGGGATCCTCCCGAGATGGTATTGGCGGAATCTGTCGGAGGTCGATCGTCTGGCCATGCCATGCTGGCGACCATAGCCAGAGAATGCGGGGCCTGGGAAACTAAAGGCGAGACCGGGATCCGGGATACGGCTGCGGAGGACGTGGGTAGCTGTGCAGATGCTTCGCGAGGAGGCTTCAGGTGAGGATCTCGTGGGGGAAAGAGGGAGTGGGTGCCAGAGGGGACGATCGGAGGTGGCTCCGTTGAGCGCTCTTTTAAGAATAAGGGTACTGCGAAGACACACACCCTTCCTCTAGCGCCAATCCTGTTGGTGCAAAAACCCGCTTGCGCCAGAGAAGCTGGAGTCGAGGGAGTCGCGGTCGCCGCCGGGACCTGCAAAAGAAGTCTAAACCGGAGGTGGGGTTGCTCCGGCAAGACCCTCCGACGCTCAAGTCAGTTCTCTGCCTCAACGAGAATGGAGTACTCGAACGGAGAATTTAGCAGAGTTTTGAGGTAAAAAATGAGAGCTTTTAGAATAACGTATCTGGGGTTTCCCTTTTATAGACGGAGGGGGCAACAGATTGATAGCGACGCCTGTAACCGTCTGGTAGTGGGCCACCCAGAGTTAAGAGGAATTTATTGCGGAGGGTAGTGGAGTGGGGTCGTGGCTATCGCCGTGGCTTGCCACGTGGAATCAGTTACGGGGACTGGAGCGGCGTCCGCTGTCGTGATTCGTTAGGGAGTGGGGGATCCGCACAGAATCCGCTGCAGGGAGTGGAGCAGGGTCATGGCCGTTAATATAGCCTGTCAGGGAGTAATGGGGCTACGCAGGGTCTGTCGCAGAGAGTGGAGCAGTGGTGTCTGTTACTGTGGCTTGTCAGGGGATCCAGACTTGTTGGCCGAAGTTCGGTTGGAGTCGGTAGCGAGGCCCAGCGCTCGTAGGAGTTTGGACGAGGTCTTCTTGCCGTTGGAGGTCGTAGGCAGAGTTCGGCTCCTGTAGGAGTCCGGGTGAAGACTTCCTGCAATTGAAATCAAAAAATGAAGTCCGACTCCCGTAGGAGTCTGGATAAGGCTTACCAGCGACAGAAGTCGTGGACGGAGCCCAGCTCCTGTAGGAGTCCGGGCGAAGTCCTCCTTGCTGCAGAAATCACGGACGGAGCCCGGCTCCCGTAGGAGTCCGGGCGAAGTCTTCCTTGCTGTAGAACCCGCGGACGGAGCCCGGCTCCCGTAAAAGTCCGGGCGAAGTCTTCCTTACTGTAGAACTCGTGGACGGAGCCCGGCTCCCGTAGGAGTCCGGGCGAAGTCTTTCTTGCTGTAGAAATCACGGATGGAGCCTGGCTCCCGTAGGAGTCCGGGCGAAGTCTTCCTTGCTGTGGAACTCGTGGACGGAGTCCGGCGCCCGTAGGAGTCTAGGCGAAGTCTTCCTTGCTGCAGAAATCGTGGACGGAGCCCGGCTCCCGTAGGAGTCTGGGCGAAGTCTTCCTTGCAGAAATCGTGGATGGAGCCCGGCTCCCGTAGGAGTCCGGGCGAAGTCTTCCTTGCTATGGAACTCGTGGATGGAGTCCGGCTCCCGTAGGAGTTCGGCGAAGTCTTCCTTGCTGCAGAAATTGTGGACGGAGCCCAGCTTCCGTAGGAGTCCGGGCGAAGTCTTCCTTGCAGAAATCGCGAATGGAGCCCGGCTCCCGTAGGAGTCCGGGCGAAGTCTTCCTTGCTGTGGAACTCGTGGACGGAGTCCGGCTCCCGTAGGAGTTCGGACGAAGTCTTCCTTGCTGCAGAAATCGTGGACGGAGCCCGGCTCCCGTTGGAGTCCGGGCGAAGTCTTCCTTGCTGTAGAACCCGTGGACGGAGCCCGACTCCCGTAGGAGTCCGGGGGAAGTCTTCCTTGCTGTAGAACTCGTGGATGGAGCCCGGCTCCCGTAGGAGTCCGGGCGAAGCGACGGGGGTTCACCAACAGTTGTCGAAAAATGGAAGAGACTCACGAGGGTCGACCCCATCAAGAACTTCGACCGAGGGTATTTTATGCCCAACAGATTTCAAAAAAATTTTTATATACTTTCTATAGAGATTTCTGCAAATGGTCAGCTGTATGAGGCTTTATGTGATGATTATTTTGAGAATCTATTTTTTTCTAATGCATCAAATGTAGATAACAAGTTGGTGAAGTATGAGAAAGGAGGAGGGTCAGGATGTCACTCTTTGTCACTACTATAGGACTACCGATGGATCAAAGGATATTGTTCCTAGCTTGTAGGAGCAATAGTTTATGGCAAGAAAAGGAGCGCAGGAGGAATGAGAGAAAAGAGGGTCAAGGATAAAAACAACATGTTATAAATTCTTATTGGATATCATAATTTTAAATCAGATATTTTAATTTCATCAAAATATGAAATATATTATAACAGATAGTTTGAAAAATCTATTAATTTAATAAAATATGATCATAAATTTGAAATATATAGTATGGATGTTTGCAATTATGTAATACTTTTAATTTAAAAAAAAAATTCTACATATGATTTCATAATTTTGATACAAGATATCATATTTCTGTAAGTACTGCACTCAAAAATATTTTTTGTACCAAAATATTATAATTTTAATCTATAATATTATAATTTTGATCTAGAATATCATAATTCTATATTCAAAAATATTTTTTATGTCAGAATATCATAATTTTAAAATATAATATCATAATTTTGACTCAAAATATCATAATTCTATATTTAGAGATGTTTATTATACTAAATACCATAATTTTAATCTATAATATCATAAATTTGATCTAAAATATCATAATTTTATATTCGATGATATTTTTTATATCAAAATATCATGATTTACCTACAATATCATAATCTTGATCTAAAATATCATAATTCTGCATTCAAAAATATTTATTATATTGGAGTCATAATTTTAATTTATAATATTATAATTTTGATCTAAAATATCATAATTCTATATTTGATAATATTTTTTATATTAGAATATTATAATTTTAACTTATAATATCATAATTTTGATCCATAATGTCATAATTTTGTATGAATGTAATATTTTCTATATCAAAATATTATAATTTTAATGTACAATATCATAATTTTGATTCAAGATTTATAATTCTATATTCAAAGATTTTAGTATTTTAAGATGTCATAATTTTAACCTACAATATCATAATTTTGATTCAAAATTCAAAATTCTATATTCAAGACTTTTTTGTGCTAGGATATCATAATTTTAAACTATAATATTATAATTTTGATCTAAAATTTATAATTCTACATTCGAAGATCTTTTCTGTGTCAGGATGCCATAATTTTAATCTACAATATCATACTTTTGACCTAGGATGTTATAATTCAGTCAGGATGTCATAATTTTAACTTATAATATCATAATTTTGATCAAAATTATGACATCCTAACATAAAAAGTATATTTGAATGCAGAATCTTGATATCGTAGATCAAAATTATGATATTATAGATTAAAATTATGACATCCTGATACTAAAAATATCTCTGAATGTAGAATTATGAATCTTAAGTCAAAATTATGATATTATACATTAAAATTATGATATTCTAGCATAGAAAAGTTATCAAATATAGAATTATGAATCTTGAATCAAAATTATGATGTTGTAGGTTAAAATTATAATATTCTATCGTGAAAAATATTATTGAATATAGAATTATGATATTTTAGATCAAAATTATGATATTATAGATTAAAATTATGATATTTTTATATAAAAAATATTATCAAATATAGAATTATAATATTTTAGATCAAAATTATGATACTATAGATTAAAATTATGATATCCGATATAATAAATACCTCCAAACATAGAATGTTGGTATTTTGAGTTAAAATTATGATATTATATTTTAAAATTATGACATGTTGACATAAAAAATATTTTTGAATATAGAATTATGACATTCTAGATCAAAATTATGATATTGTAGGTTAAAATTATGATATTTTGATACAGAAAATATCCTTGAGCACAGTACTTATAGAAATATGATATCTTGTATCAAAATTATGATATCATAAGTAGAAAACTTTTTTAAAATAAAAAGTATTACATAACTATGATTAATCCATATAATATATTTTAAATTTATGATCATATTTTATTAAACTAATAGATTTTTCAAACCATCTATTATAGTATATTTCATATTTTAATGAAATTAAAACATTCGATTCATAAATTAAGATATCCAACAAGAATTTATAACATGTTGTTTTCATCCTTAGTTCTCTCCTTCCTCATTTCTTTCGTGTTCCTTTTTTTATCATAAACCATTACTCCTATAAACTAGGAATAAGGTCTTTTGGTTTGTTGGTGGCCCTGCAGTGGTGATGAAGAGTGACATATCGATCCTCCTTCTTTTTCATGCTCCTCCAACTTATTATCTACATTCAGTGCACTAGAAGAAGATGGATTCTCAAAACAATCATCATATGAAGCCTCATACAATCGATCATTTATAAAAATCTCTATAGAAAGTGTACAAAAGATTCTTTGAAGTCAAAAAATACATATGGAAGATATAAATATAAGGTTCTTTGATGATATACTACAGAATGTCATAAGTTTATTCTACAATATCATAATTTCAATCTAAAATATTAAAATTATGATATATTCTTATTTCAAGAGCTATTTTTACTACAGGATGTCATAATTTCATATTAGAATATCATAATTTTTATTTATAATATTATAATTTTGATTCAAAATATCATAATCCATATTTAGAGATATTTTCTATCTATAGAATATCATAATTTTAATCTAGAATATCATAATTTTGAGTCAGGATATCATAAAATTATCAAAAAATATACTTGAGAAGTATCTTACCTATAAGATGTCAGAATATTAATGTAAAATATCATAATTTTAATTTAAGATATCATAATATTGTTAAAACTATCTTTAAAAGATATTTTACCTATAAGATGTCATAATTTTAATATAAAATATCATAATTTTGATCTAAAATATCATAAAAATATCAAAAAAATATATTTAAGAAGTATTTTATCTACAGATTAGTATAATATTAATTTATAATATCATAATTATGATCTATAATATAATAATATTATCAAAACTATCTTTAAAAGATATTTTACACACATGATGTCATAATTTTAATATAAAATATTATAATTTTGATCTAAAATATTATAAAAATATCAAAAAATATTAATTTTGAGATATTTTATCTGTAAGATATCATAATTTTAATCTAGAATATCATAATATTATCAAAATTATCTTTGAAAGATATTTTACCTTTAGGATATCATAATTTTAACATAGAATATCATAATTTTAAGGTATTTTACTTTTTAGATATCATAATATCAATATAAAATATTATAATTTTGATATAAAATATCATAATATTATCAAAACTATCTTTAGAAAGTATTTTTTCTATAAATTATCATAATTTTAACATAAAATATCATAATTTTGATCTAGAATATTATAAAATTATTAAAAAAATATCAATTTTAATGTGTTTAAATTTTTATATGTCATAATATTAACATAAATAATATAATTTTGATATAGGATGTCATAATATTGTTAAAATTATCTTTAGAAGGTATTTTATCTATAGAATATCATAATTTTAACATTGAATATCATACTTTTGATCTAAGATATCATAAAATTATTAAAAAATATTAATTTTAAGATATTTTACATTCTGAATGTCATAATATTAATCTAAAATATCATAATTTTGATCTATAATATCATAATATTATCAAAATTATTTTTAAAAAATATTTTATCTACAAAATATCATATAATATTAACATAGAATATCATAATTTTAACTCAAGATATCATTAAAATATTAAAAAATATACTTAAGAGGTGTTTTACCTATAGGATGTCATAATATTAACTTATAATATCATAATTTTGATTTAAGATATTATAATATTGTCAAAACTATCTTAAGAAGATATTTTATCTACAGGGTGTCCTAATTTTTGTTGGATTTCAATGGTGCAGTGCAAGGTCTAGGTGTTTAAAATTTTTCATTCAAATATCCAGATACATCAAAATCCTAGAACCAAGAAATCTTTGACAATAACAATCAAAGCATAAACATACAAGAAGTATTATGAAGCATACCTTTTGAATTCTAATTTGGTGAAGTATTACTTCCACAAGGTGCCTAAGTGTTTGCCCTCTAATAGTGATCCACACAGGAGTCGATCCAAGGACAGCGCTCCTTCTTGAACCTTGGTTCAAGAGTTCTAGCCTCTAGAACTCAAATAGCTTTACACCGATCATGTTTCTTCAAAAACCTGACTTCACCCTCTCAAGATACTCTTCTGCACTTCTTAATCCTCTTCTTTAGAACCTCCTTTATCCTTGTCTGGATCAGAACAAGGCTTGTCTTAAATACAAGAGTCTTGTCCTAAGACTAGGGAGAGAAAGGAAAGTCTTGTCTTAGACTAGGAGGGGACTCAAGAAGAGTTTTCAAAATAGATTGGAATCCCAACACCATGGGCCTTTTATAGGTGACTAAGGGGCACATAAGGAAGAGTCACAACTCTTTCTCATGTCTTCAGAAAGTGGCATGTCCTAAGAGAGAGTTCCTTCAAGCATAAGGACTCTTCTCTCATGAGACATGCTGATGAACACTTAATTTAAGTTACTAGAGATATTAAATGTTATGGTAATTGATATTATTTTATTAAAATTTGATGCTTTCTAGTCTATTTTGTAGGTAATTAGAAGTTTGGATTCATACGATTTAAATTAGACTCAAATCGGATTAGAATTAAGTGAATCAGACAACCAGCTCCTATTTAAGTGTGAACGCAACTTATTGATCAATAGAGGAGAAGCAATATGTGTTAGATGTATGCCCTAGAGGCTAATCTTGGCTGATACATACTTTTTTTCTAGGACATATTTTGTACTTGATGGATAATCTTTATAACCAATCATGTCTTATGTGTCCATGATTTATCTTAGAAATTAACAAAGATGATTTTATACATTCTTAAGGTATTGAGAATTTGAGACATACATCATTGATGGTTAATTTCTAAATACTTTCGATCGAAGGATCATCATGGAGGATAATGATCAATCCATTCAAGATCAGTGTACGAATCACCTCCCTTTAGGATAGATAAGTCTCGAGTCTGGGATGTAGAGACACTGGGGTGAGAGTGCAGGTGGTTATTAGAGAATAACTTATACTGAGTGTGATCAATATGAGAAACCACTTGGATGTCTACTCACTCATCATGATTTTCTCGATACTGCAGTGGTGTGACTGATCTTTTGACCTATGGTGTGTTGGCTATTCGTAGTGAGGCTACTTAATTTGACTGCATATTCCCTTGATCTCTAGCCATTCGGGTCCTTGCTATGTATGTTGGCTATTGTAGGTTCAAGTTCGTTGTTTGGAGTAGGATGCACCTAGATGGAATCTATCGACTTTAGTAAAAAAAAGAAGTCCTATGCAATTCGTAAAATTGAGTTCAGAAAATCTCTGGCCAGAGTAAGAGTGAATACTGAAAAAGAGTTTTCATGGGATTCATATATGACTCGAGTCGAGCCAATCTAGCACATGACCGATGATGAGGTTTGACGAGTTCTCCATGACCTCCGTCAAGTCGGGACTCACGATAGAGGGATTGTATCACACGATAACTGCACCTAGGGGTTCATTTTTTGATTCTGCTAGGTTGCCACTACATACTACTAAACATCACTGGTAGATCATGAGAACTCACTAAGATCATTTTCGGATCAACGATCTTTGTTGAGGTGAGTTGGAATCATTTCAGCCCATCAAAAAGAGTTTTGATTATATTATGATAGAGATCATGGTATATCTTACTATCAAACAGTATAGAACCTGAGGGGTCATACACAAAGGGAGCATGACCTGATCAATGGTTTAGATTATATTTGAATTATCAATCAGATTGATAGTTTAAATTTTAAAAACTGCTAATTTGTAATCATTATAGTTTTGGCAGCTGCTAATTATTAGCATAGGGACTTAATTATAAAAATTATAATTTTATTGAGATTGATTAAATTATGAATTAAATTTTAATTAATTTAAATCAAATTTAATTTAATTAAACTTAATTTAATTTAATGTTAATTGAATTTAATTATCCAAATCAGATTTTGATTTCAAGCTTGATTGGATTAGGCTTGATAGCCTTTCAAATTTAACTCGATTCAGACTCGATTTGAATCCGATTAAGATCCAACTTGAATCAGAAGAACCATGACTTAGAGAGCTTAGGTTTTTTAAGACTCTCTCTCCAAAAATCATGCCAAGAAGGGAAGGGTGTGTATGAAAATGTGCCCCCTTATTTTCTTACGCACGTGAAGAGAGGAGGGGTGCCAATAGTTGACACCCCATCCTTCTGGGACTCTCTATCTTTAAGATATCTATCCAAATTTGATTTGAATAGATCCCTTATCAAGAGAACATCCTAATCTAGTTAGTTGGGGCATGGAAGAATTTTTTTAAGTGACAAAAACTTTGAAAAGTTTGGATGTGCGCTAAGCGAAAAGGAGGTTTCTTTCTTGCCACACAACTATATCTCAATGCCCATCTTATCTTTGGTTTTGGTTTGAATGGCTAAGATCAAAAGAGATAAGATCTTTAAGGGTGTGATGAAGTGGTTGGGGTGAGATGGAGTTAGTTTTTGTGTGACAAAAATTTTTTAGGCATGAGGTCTTGCATGAAGAGAAGCATGGCGACTTCTCTAGGACATCACATCTTTTTTCAATGCCTCCCTCCTTTCTCCCCTTGATCTCCATGCCTAAATCTGATAGAGATCAGATATAAGAGAGAAAATGAGAGAGAAGAAGAGAAGAAGAAGGGTTCTTCTTCCCTTCATGGTGATTTGGTTCAGATTCCATCGGATCTATGCGAAGAGTTCGCATAGCGATCTCCTTCTTTGAGATCTAGAAGAAGAGATCTAGATCCAAGATTGAGCGAGATCTGTAAGGTGTTAGCACACTGATAATCTGGGTGCTTCGATTAGGCATCTCCATGTAGATACCAGCAGAGGTCGGACACGTGCGCAACTACAATCAGAACCCCAGACATCCACAGGATCTAAGATATAGAGATTTGATCTCTGTTTGATTTTCACTAACGTTTATTTTTTTTTCAAATTTTTGATCATGATTGCATGTTTGTGTCAAGATCCTTGCTATAGTTTTCAAATCAAATCTGGTATGTGATTGAATAAAAAATATTTTAATTTATTTACTTTCACTGCTTTATGATTAGAAAAAATTTTTGAACTACACGTACGAAATAGTAGTGATTTTCTAACAGTGGCATCAGAGCATAGATTCTGATACGAACATAAAAATTTCTCAGATCTGAAATCTAATTTATAGAAATCAGATCTGAAGGTTAGTTTGATGATCTACTGATTCTGAAATAAGATTGCCTTGGCATAACCCTGTTATGCTAAACAGTTGTCCTAGAATGATGTAGAACATCGATAAGGTTAGATCTGAATTTTCTACATACTGTAATATGATTACAGGATTATTTTAGATCTAAAATTATTTTAGATCTAAAATAAATCATGAATTATTCAGATCTAAAATTAGTTTTAGATCTAAAAATATTAATTAAGGTTTAATTTGGATCTAGTTTGATTGCTGATTTTTTTTTACATGCATAGATTCATAGTTATTATTCATATATTTGACATGTAAAAGATAATTAGATCTAATTTTTAATTGATTACATATGTGATATGTTAGATTAAATTCTTAGTAGCTTAGTAATCAAATTGGGATAATCACCATGGCCGTCCGGTCATAAGATGATGAAGGGATTAAAGTCCCTCTCTTGTCCATTTGACGGGTTCTCTCTGATGACGTGTAGGGATGCCGACTGTGATATTTTTCATGAAGATGAACAGTGAACAAAAAAGTATATGTGATACATATTTTAGATTTAAATTAGATTATGCATATATTTTTATATATTTTAGATCGTTAAAATATTATATATGATATATTATTTTGACACACGATCTGAAATTTAATTTTTACAAAATTCTAGATCCAAAATCTTAGGTTCTATTTGCATGAAAGCATGAAATTGTGACTGGTATGTTTCTAGACTTGACTCGATTCTCAATTGGGTCAACTCGAGTGCTTGATGAGTTGACTCATTTTTGTTGGAGTCAACTCAAGACCCTGGTAGGTCGGCTCATTTGCTGATGAGTGGACTCAATTATGTAGGCTAGGTCTATAGATTTCTATTTGTCTCAGTATTGAGCTGACTCACTATGACAAATCGATTCATATACCAGGGTGAGTCAACTTGATTCTATAAACAGCAATATTGTATGAGATACAATAAAATAGTTTAGATTAAAATTTATTTCAAGATCTAAACTTAAACCCATATACATAATGCACTTAATTAAGAATTAAGATTTAAAATTATAAGATCTAAAATTATGAATTTAAGATCTAAATTTCAATGCATAAAATATGAGATTCGGGTATGGATTGAACAAATTAGGTTTAGAGACTAAACTACAACTAGGGTCATTGATTAGATCAGGTTAGAATCCTTTTTGATTTTGAGCAATTGATCGAACCTAATCAAGAGTTGGTTGGGATTAGTTCAAAGGGGCTCAAAATTGAATTTAATTGTAGTTGGTCAAATTGATTCATATATGATGTGAATTGATTAAGTCAAGATTGAATTTGGCTCAGCAGTTCGAGCCCGGATCGATAGGTTAACCTAATTGATTCTAATCAACCAATTTGGTGTCTAAGGCAAGTATTAGATGATGGTTATTTAATTACTTCTATTGTCTGACCTGATCAATTTGTTGGTGTCTAAGGAAAGCAACGGGGGGACCCCCACTCATCTTTACTTACTTGGCCATCTTGGGAGATTATGTTTTGTATTAGGTTACTTATTGATCCGAGTTCACCCATGCCGATTAGGTTGGTCAGACATGAAATGTATTGACCCAAACTAGATTAGTCATTACATTAGATGATGTGACTAATTAGAAGAGATTTGAACCTAAATCTTCTCACAAAATATTAAGTCTACTGGTCTTCCACTATTGAAGAGATGCGGGTGTTTTTTCTGACATTGATCGTTCTCGGCTAGTTACAGTGGTTCGATTGTATCGAGAAGACACAACCACTCTATTGGCATCAGATACCCCGTGATAAAGATAGGATTGGGCCCAATAACTGTTAGGTGAGGGATTCAATAATGGCTTTGTACTCGCTGGTGAATGGTGGGTCTGACTTAACTAAAAAATATGTCAATAACTGTTAGGTGAGGCCACAGGACTTAGAGATCAAGTCGTTGCAACATGCTTGAAGAAGTATCTGGATAAAAAGTTATCCATGCATTGGTATACGTATCACCAATAACTATTAGATGAGATGTCATACATTGATGGGACCGCAGCACCCACTAGAACCACTTATCGCATTAGGATTTTCATTTCTCCACCCGAGGAGTGTTAGGGACTCAAAAAATTAGTGGAAGTCTTTATTTATTTTTAAAGTCCCTAGAACAAACTATTACAATTACAATCATCTAATTAAATCTTTACTCTCTATGATCAATTCTTTAGCTTCCAACCCTCTAGCTCGAATCCTAGATATCAACCACTTAATCAAAATCAACTACATATTCTGGCTTAAAAATCTAAGAATAGTTCTTAGCTTTTAAAATTAAATCATGTTCTTGATCAGGTTAACCTAATATCATCAGTCTATCCAATTCATAGTCAACGAGCTATACTTGACAAATGGTTGGACATTGACAATTAGATTAGGTGCTATAAATTGGATTCCATAATTGATGAAATCTAATATATGCATAAAGACATGTAGACTATTAATGGCATGCTGATTTATCTGCAATAGTTGTGAGATGATCAGAGTCACATAACGCATGAGATGCGTGATGGGCAGTTTGTCTATGATCGATGATCAAAGATATTAAAGAGCTTGAAAAGCTCGACATGACTATGCATAAGAAATTACTAATGAATTTGATCCTGCAATCTTTAATTCATACAGATAGTTTATGAAATTATTATATGAATAAATATTATAGTACCTTAACTGAATGGTCAATATGCTGGTAACTAAGGGA
This sequence comes from Elaeis guineensis, assembly GCF_000442705.2. Lineage (NCBI taxonomy): Eukaryota > Viridiplantae > Streptophyta > Magnoliopsida > Arecales > Arecaceae > Elaeis > Elaeis guineensis. The sequence continues at coordinate 51,170,670 of NC_025997.2, forward strand.
TCTTAAAAAGTTTAGAGATACATACTTGGAGAATCTAAAGAAATATTAACACATCTTTTGAAGGTATATCGAATTGCTCAAAATTGAACTTATGATTTTCTCTTTTTCATTAGACTCTAGTGCATATTACACACTTTAATATAAGGTCTAAGGAAGAAATAGGACTGAGGTAAGGTGAAGTGATTTTTTTGAGTCAGCAATGGTGCAAAAGTTGCACTAGGCCATGGGCACCTAATCTCGATGATTATCGTTTGGATTTAATTCTTTATCATTTACATGGTGATGTATTTGTGAAAATTATTTGAGCAAATAGTGAATTCCATTGGGTCTGAGAGATTTAGAACCAAATAACCTAAAGTATACAGATGACTCTTTTGGCTAGATCATGTATGAGAAGAAATGATTTGCCGACTGGAAAAAATGAGCTTTTTAGGCTCATTAACTATTAAGTTATATCTAGTCTGTAAATCATCTCTTTGAGGATTAATGATCAAGCTATCCTTTGTGGGTCAAAAAGATAGAACCACTGAGATATTTATCCTAGTACACATACGATTTGCATGGCCCATTTGATGAGCCAGACTAGGAGGTTATCACTACTTCATCACCATTACCGATGAATAGTCATGGTATAGTTATGTATGTAAGATACAAATCTGAAAGACTTTAAAAGGTTCAAAGAATTCAGATATGAAGTCGAAAAGATAAATCAAAAATTTTTTAAAGATACTTCAATCAGATCAAGGATGCAATACCAAATAAAAAATTTATCGATTATCTAAAGAGAATGACATAATTTTATGATGGAATTCTCCTTGTACACCTCAGCTCAACAATGTATATGTGAGGAGCAATGGTGCTATATGAGATATGGTCCGGTCCATCATGAATATCACTAATTTAACTATTATTTCTTTAGGAACAAGATTTAATTTCTGAAGTTTAAAATAGGTTTCCTCTAAAGTTGGTTTCGCCACACCATATGAGATATGATATGATGGATAAGTTAGAGGATAGGTCTGTGAAAGCTCATTTGTTGAGTATCCCAAAAGGGTTTGGGATGTCACATTTTCTTCCCAGTGTTCATAATGTGATTGTGAGCAATCATACTATTTTTTTGGAAATAGTGAGAGGATGAATTCAAAGAGAGAGTCTCTAAAGAATAATGAATCATAGAACCTGTACAATCTATTTAAGATGAGCCAGTATATATAGTAAATCCTTCACCTCATAGATCTAGTAGGATCTTCCATCTTTCAGAAAGGTACTTGGTATTCTTACAAAGAATTCAGAAAAAGTATTTTTCGAGGGAGATTGGAAACATAGGGATAATCCCAAAATCTACAATGATGTGATATGAGGAATCATGTAGTTACATGAAGGTCAGTGAGAGGATCCCATACTGACATCGGTTATAATGTCATTACATATAGTTTTTTTTTTGTTCAAAGATCTAGGTCAAACATTCTAAAAATAAAGGTCTATAAAGATAGATCCTTGAAGAATGTTTGGTTTTCATAGACAAGTACATAGAAAAGGTGCTGAAAGGGTTCAGCATTAAAACCTCTAAGAGAGATCCATTATCCTCTTAGGTATGGGTGTATGCCATGCTATGTACTCAACTTGGTATATCTTGCTGCGAGAGTCACGAGCAGATATTAATCAAATTCAGGCTGGGAGCATTGGATTGCTGTGAAAATATCCCTAAGTACTTAAGAAGCACTAAGAGATTATTCCTCATCTTTGAAGAAGGGTTAGAGCTAAAAGTGAGAGGATACACTGATGCTGATGGTAGAATGTCTACATCAGCATGTATTCTTAAGTTATGTTGGTTCGATTTGTTGAAAGGATTCTAGACAATCAACCAATGGATGTTGAATATGTTATAGATGTGCAGGATGCGTTCTGGTTCTTATGATAGTTGCAGAACTTGATGTCAAACCATTAGATGCTATGACATTGTATTGCAAAGATAATGGTCCATAGTCCTTGCTAAGGAGCCAAGGTCTCATCAGAAGTCCATGCACATAGAACAGGGATATACGTGATTACCTTAAGTAGAAATGCATGAAGATACAGAGAGTAGAATTCACATAATAGTGGTAGGCCCAAGTCACTTAGCCAGCTAAACATCGAAGCCTGTCTTCAGAAGATGGGGCTTAGGTATATGGCAGATTGGCTTTAGTGCAAGTGGTAGTTTGTTAGATGTGTGCCCTAGAAGCCAATCTTGGCTGATATATACTTTTCTGTAGGACATATTTTGTACTTGATGGGCAGTTTTTATAATCAATCATGTCTTATATATCCATGATTTATTCTAGAAATTAACAAAGATGATTTTGTATATTCTCAAGATGTTGAGAATTTGAGACATACATAATTAGTGGTAAATTTTTAAATGCTCCCGATCGAAGGATCATCATGGAGGACAGTGATCAATCCATTTAAGATTGGTGCACAGATCACCTCCTTTTAGAATAGATGAGTTTCGAATTTACGGTGTAGAGACACTAGAGTGAGAGTGTAAGTGGTTGTTAGAGAACAACTTACATTGAATGTGACCAATATGAGAAACCACTTGGATGTCTACTCACTCGTCAGTGGTTTTCTCGATGCTGCAATGGTGTGACTGATCTTTTGACCTGTGGTGTGTTGGCTATTTGTAGTGAGGCTTCTTAGTTTGACTGTACATTTTTTTGGTCTCTAGCCATTTGGGTCCTTGCTGTGTATGTTGGCTATTGTAGGTTCAGGTTAACTGTTTAGAGTAGAATGCATCTAGATGAAATCTATCGACCTTGATAGAAAAAAAGAAGTCCTATGCGATTCGTAAGACTGAGTTCAGAAAATCTCTGGCCAGAGTAAGAGTGAATACTAGAAAAGAGTTTTCATGAAATTCATATATGAACTCGAGTCGAGCCAATCTAGCATATGACTAACGATGGAGTTTGACAAGTTCTCCATGACCTCCGTCAAGTCAGGACTCACGATAGAGAGATTGTATCACACGATAACTGCACCTCGAAGTTTATTTTTCTATTTTGCTGGGTTGCCACTACATGCTGCTAGACATCACTGGTGGATTGTGAGAACTCACTAATATTATTTTCGGATCAATGATCTTTGTTGAGGTGAGTTGGAATCGTTTCAGCCCATCGAAAAAAATTTCGATAATACTGTGATGGAGATCATGGTATGTCTTACTACCAGACAGAATAGAACTTGAGGGGTCACACACAAAAAGAGCATGATCTAATCAATGGCTTAGATCATATTCAAATTATCAATCGGATTGATAGTTTGAATTTTAGAAACTACTAATTTGTAATCGTTACAGTTTTGGTAGCTGCTAATTATTAGCACAGAGACTTAATTACAAATGTTGTAATTTTATTGAGATTAATTAAATTATAAATTAAATTTTAATTAATTTAAATTAAATTAAATTAAATTAAATTAAATTAAATTTAATATTAATTAGATTTAATTATTCAAATCAGATTTGAATTTCAAGCTTGATTGGATCAGGCTTGACAGCCTTTCGAATTCGACTCGATTTGATTCGAACTCGATTTGAATCCGATTGAGATCCAACTTGAACTAGAAGAACCATGACTTGGAGAGCCTAGGTTTTTTGGTACTCTCTCTCTAGAAATCATGCCTAGAAGGGGAGGGTGCGCATGAAAACATGCCCCCTTATTTTCTTGCACATGTGAAGAGAGGAGGGGCACCAATAGTTGGCACCCCATCCTTCTGGGACTCTCTCTCTTTAAGACATCTATCCAAATTTGATTTGAATAGATGTATTATCAAGAGAACATCCTAATCTGATTAGTTGGGGTGTGGAAGAATTTTTTTGTGTGACAAAAGCTTTGAAAAAGTTTGGACATGTGCTAAGGGAAAAGGAGGTTTCTTTCTTGCCGCACAACTATATCTCAATGCCCATCTTATCTCTGATTTTGGTTAGAATGGTTAAGATCAAAAGAGATAAGATCTTTAAGGGCATGATGAAGTGGTTGGGGTGAGATGGAGTTAGTTTTTGTGTGACAAAAATTTTTTAAGCATGAGGTCTTGCGTGAAGAGAAGCGTGGCGACTTCTTTAGGACATCACATCTCTTTTCAATGCCTCTCTCCTCCTTTCTCCCCTTGATCTCCATGCCTAGATCTGATAGGGATCAGATCTAAGAGAGAAAAAGAGAGAGAAGAAGAGAAGAAGAAGGGTTCTTCTTTCTTTCATGGTGATTTGGTTCAGATCCCATCGGATTTGCACGAAAAAGTTCGTTAAGCGATCTCCTTCTTCGAGATCTAGAAGAAGAGATCTAGATCCATGGTTGAGAAGTGAGAACTGTAAGGTGCTAGCACACCGATGATCTTGATGCTTTGATCAAACATCTCCATGTGGATGCCAGCAGAGGTCAGGCATGTGCACGGCTATGATCAGAACCTCACACATCCACAGGATCCAAGGTATGGAGATCTGATCTCTGTTTGATTTTCACTAATGTTTGTTTTCTTTTTCAGATTTTGATCATGGTTGCATGTTCGTATTAAGATCTTTGCTATGGTTTTTAGATTAGATATGGTATATGATTGAATTAAAAATATTTTAATTTATTTACTTCCTCTACTTTATGATTAGAAAAAAATTTTTGAACTACATGTACGAAATAGTAGCGGTTTTCTAACAATATGAAGATCTAAGGGTCCTTATTCATGCTCCCACCTCTCTTCTCATGAAATCCTAGAGTCTCCAACATCTAAAACCCTAGCCTCCACTCTATAAATTCACACCCCCTTCTCTTCCAAAGGGACATCAGCTCCCTTGTGGGGTTCTTCATCTTCTCCCCTCTCTCTTCCTCCTCTCCTCCATCAAAACTTTTCGCTTTCTCTCTTCCCATCAAGCCAATGCCTAAGTTTCTCTCCAAGCTGCTACCCCCATCTCTCTTTCACTCTTCTTCATAAGTCTAGGGGAGGTACTAACCCTAGCATGACACCATATTCCTTCATAGATCCATCCTCCACATCCCAAGAAATCTAGGGGAGGTCCTAACCCTAGCATGCCTTCCATCAAATTTAGGAGAGGTCCTAATCCTAATATTGCATCCTTTTCATATTTTTATACCCTCTTCCATCTACCTTTCTTCCTTGGAGTACCTAGACCAAGCCTTCCAGCCATCCTGCCGCTGTTTGCATGGTGGAAGATGAAGGATTCAAGGAGACGCATCCACCATCGGATGCAGTGAAAAGTTTAACTTAGTTTAGTTATCTTGTATCGAACTTTTATTTCTTTTCATTATGTATGCTTCTTTATTTGATCAATGAAAAATATTTTTATTGTAATATTCATATTTTATTCCTAGTTTCTTGCAATCTATTATTTTATTTTATTTATATTTTTGAAATAATCAGTCTAAGATTCCTGTGGTTATGATCCCGACTCATCCTACCAACATAGTAGTGAGTAGGGTTAATTTTGATGTGCTACGACACGCATCACATGCCCTTCTCCTTTCACCTCTGTGCGTACGCCAAGAATGGGCACTTCTAGCATCCTTTCTTTTTCCAAAAAAAATTGAAAAAAATACCAAATATATTCTTGTCTGAGTTTGAATTCAAATAAGAGTCTTATCAGCAAGGGATGCCTCCTTTTTCCTCATGGCAGAAGGACTCTTCACTTCAGAAGTAGTGCAATCCTTCACCCATCACCATGCGCGCATGCACAAAAAGGGCATTTATGGCATCCCTTCCTCTTTCAGATAATTCTAAAAAATATCATGTTAATCCTCATTTGAATCTGATTCAAATAGTAGGATAATCAAGTGGGGACCACATCCTTCTGCCCCTTGGCAGAAGGACTCTTCACGCGAACCATCACGTGACTTTACTTTCCCTTCGCATGCACGCTGCATTCCAAGTTATTTTCCATGCCAAAATAATTTTAAAAAAAGCCAATCCATCCTTTAAGATGAAAGCCAAGGAATAGAGGGTGATGTGGGCTACCACATGGGTCTTAATCCCATGTGAGAAGAACTTTGTTCCATCTCAACGTGCGAAGATGTGCGTGCCCAACATCTAGCACGCCAAGAGTCCCTACAAGCTTGGACTCTTAGTTATGGTGCCCCACAAGGCTATGTGGCACCATTCAATGGTTGCCACACCTAGATCCAAACTTAAATTAGCCCATGACTCAATTTAATTTGATCAAAAAGCAAGATTCGAACCGAAATCGAATCCGATTCAGGGAGCTAGGGTTTCCACATGTGCTAGCTTACTTACTGGATACCTGATTGGATCCAAAATTCTAATCAACCATATCAAATAGATCTTTGATCAATTTTATTATGTGTGTGACCTATTAGGTTCCACATCTAGCCAGCAGTAGATCTGAATGCAAGTTGACCTAATTTGATTAGAACTCTTCTAATCGATTAAGGTCTTAACTGTGCTAACCTGAGTTCAGTAATTAGAACTCTTTCTAATTGATGATCGAATTAAACTCTTTAATTTGATCAAACCTACAAGTCCAGATTGATATCTAGCAATATATTATGACTATCTAAAAGATATAAAATTTAATAAAAATTCAAATATACCTTTCAATAGTAAGTTACTGTATAATTTAATCCTTCGATCATCCCGCATCTCAAATATTTTCATGAGCATAGAATCATGTCAAACTCAAACATATATTCATATCGATTTTTCATCAATCAGTGATAACTCCAATAATGAAGCATTAGAAATCTTTTCTAATCTTCATCTTACATTTAGCCAAAAGACTTTCTGAGTTACCTAGAGATGAGAATGCATAAAATATCATCTCCTTTTACTAGGAGTCATCGATTCTTTGTTGACCTACTTACAACCTTCATATACATTCTACTATATCCAAAACATCCTGTACATGACTCAATGTCATACTCGGGTATGAACTAAAATATGGATACATGTGTACAAGATTTCGTGATGGTCTTAGGTCTAAGGATCACTTACATAACTTTCACTTAGAGAACCATCTTTTGATATGTTAGTAAGGCTCCATAAAATATTCTCTATCGATGAGTCAATTTAGTGAACTCATTTTTTAATAATCACCTACATTCTTATATTAATATCTCATACAAGTGACTTATAAAATCAGCCATCCTCTCCATCGAGCATACATAGGATGTGCCAGTCTATCTGGAACATTGATCACCAACTCAATATTCTTATGATCCAAAATATTTAAGATTAGAATTTTAGGTTTCACAGGCATGAACTCTTCATGGCCCTAAAATCATTATCCTAATCTATGGAGTTCATCATAATCTTAAACATAATAAGTGTAGGGTTATGACGGTGCAGCAAAAGCATAGATTTCAAAAATTTTTAATCATGAACTCCTAATCATTAAACCTTAAATCAGGACCTCTTTGATGATTAACAATCATATAATACATTTGCATAACATAATAAAAGGTATAGAAGAATACCTGCAACGCTATATCCAAATTCTGTCGAAACTTTCACTAGGTGCCCAAGTGTTTGCCCTCCAATAGTGATCCACATAGGGGCTTGATCAAGACACTCTCTTCTTTAGACAGGTTCCATCCCTCTAAATTCTTTCTCTAAGAACTCTTCTGGGTAGCAGAACCTCAGGGCTTTCTTCCTTCCTCTCCAAGCCTTTCCTTTCTCTATCTTTCTTGTCCGTTATCTTTCTTAATTCTTTTCCCAAATTCTTATCCTAAAATTAGACTTATCTTTACTATTTTGGACTTATCCTAATAAGGAAAGAAGGAGACTAATTGGATAATCTAAGAGACTGTTGGAGAATGTAGGCGATTTCATGCATGTATTTCAAAATTTTTTTAAACAAATTACAGTGAAAAATAACTAAATTAATCATATTAATCTAACATGCATATGATTTAATTATTAAATTAACCTACTTTAGGATCTATGACATGATTGTTGCATATAAAATCTGAAAAATACTGAAGATAAAATCAGCATGCATGCATGTGAGCAGTAGATCACATCTACTTCTAGTCTGAGTTCAGAACTTGATACCTGAGCATGGATTGATGATCACCGCTATCGAGAGACATGGTAAGGATAATCCTTGCTAGTTGGTCACAGCCGCACGTGTGTCCAGCCTCTACGAAAAGTCCACTTGAAGTCAAGATCTGATTGATTTTCTTGAGAATTCTAGTTCACGTGAAGATCTTCTTCTTGGTTGATCTGGATCCTTTCTTCAAATCTCTGGAGCCTTTTCAAAGGTTGAAGATAGACTTCTGGAAGAGATGAAGAGGTAGAAGAAAGATAGAGAGGAAACTATCTTCTCTTTTTGTTTTCTCTCTTCCCAAACCCATTGGAAGAAACCCTAGAAGACTAGGTTTTGCGCACACCCCAAGAGAGAGGACTCTCCTCTCCTTTTTTCATGCCAAGAACTCATGTCGAAGGCCCCAAATGTGAAGAGCACTCTCTCTTCTTTCTTACATGCACAAAACCAAAATAAAACCCCTTTTATTTAGGCATGTAATGAGTTAGGTGAAGAGTCCTAGGGATGTTGGACTCTTACTTGCCTTTTGTCGCCTCCTCTCACCAATTCATGTCCAAAAGAAATATGGGACGCCCTATCCCATATTTTTTCATGGTAAACTAGTTCTCCAACTAATTTCTCATAGTAAAAATTCTCCTCAAAGTGTTGCATAAATGAAATAAAAAAAATAAGTTGGCGCAAGGTCTTATAGATAATGTTAAACATTATCTGTATAGTATCCTATTCAAATCTAACTTGAACATACCATTTAAAACCAGATCTTACCCAATTTGGATGTGAGATAGAGAGGGAAAGGGACTCTTTGGCATGAAAAAGTCTCATGAAAAAAATGTTTCAATATGGAGAAATATGGCATGCAAAATTTGGTGCGCAAGGGAGAAGAGTCCAATGCAATATGGACTCTTAATTTCCTTATTTGAATCCAAACCAAATCACATCTGGTTTAGCCCAAATAAAATAGATAAAATCTAATCTAATTAGATTCATAAATTTTTAATTAAATTTTAAATAAATTAGAAATTAATTGAACCAAAGTCCTGATCAAATCAGAAACAATTCTTCCTTAACGATTAGGTCATCTCATAGCCTAATCGGGTCAAACCTAATTGAATCTAATTCAATTAGATTTTATTTAATCCTCTTTGCTCAATCAAATTAAGCTAATCAATAATCTAATTGCTAATTAATCTTCTATTAATTTATTAATACTTTATGAATAAATTTATTATAATTTTTGTATAAGATTTACCATCAATCGAATTAACGATTAAACCCTTGAATGATTCTCAATCGTTGATCAGCTATATGATTAGTTAAAAACTTCTTTTGAGTGTGACCCCATAGGTTCAAACCTAAATAGATAGCATAGAAATAAATTTTTGAATCAATTGATGTAACCATCTAGCAATGGGACTCAACGTCCGGATAGGTCAAATGATGGCGAAGCAACATTTAAGAACCTACTGACGTATGGTTACTGTATAATTCATCCCTTTGATCCTAATGCTTAAAGAGACCCAAGATTTAACTGTTAATCCTAGATAAGTCATCCACATTGTATTTCAATCTTTTAAATCCATCACATGGATTATTCGAGCTCAGATTTTGCTAAATTGAAATACATTGATATATTAACTCCTACTAATTCGGAGGGGTCAATCCTATCTCGACTCATGCAATGACTTGATAAGTACTTGACTGCATCCAAAAATCTTCCATCACTGAATTAGAAACTCAGTTAGTCTAACACCAAAGTATAGTGAGTTGCTTGCAAGTCACCGTGGTGATCTCAGGTCGGAGGGACACTTATACCCATACCCTTCGTGAGCTACTCTTGACAGTAGAGTACTCCGTAGTTGGTCATGTTCAATGATGATGTACTCTTACATCTCATCTGTATGCCATACCAGTGTCTCCACACTATTTATTTATGAGGATAACTAACGCATATGGCACACAACGATCTACACTTGATATCGCTATCATCCTAGTAACAGCATATCATTTGATCGTGAACTAATTTAAGGACTATGCGATAAATTCTTTTTTATCGATTAAAATAATTCTAAGGATTTCATCATAATATAGGAGTTTGTTAGAAGATATAATTTTATGATAAAAAAGATCAAATAACTTTTATTATTGATTAATTCATATATATTTATAATTAGTACAATCGTCAAATGATTGATTTTGGGACACAATTTCTAACAACTTCTACTTGGACTAAAGCCAATCAATATAGTCTCATATACCCATCTTCGATTTATCATCTCAGAACTCTTAGATATCGAGTCTTTAGTAAATGGATTGGTCAGGTTCTCCTTTTCGTCGATCTTTTAAAGTTCAACATCACATCAATAGATTTTTCGAATAAGGTGGTAGCGATGCAAAATACTTGGTAAGCTAATGGAACTTCGATTCTTTAGCAAAAGTTATGGCTCTAGTGTTGTACAATATAGCAGGATGATCATAGGAGGGTGCCACTCCTAGCTTACCAATAAACCTGTACAATCACATAGCTTTCTTGCAAGCATCAAATGCTGCAATGCATTCTGCCTCACAAATTAAATTGGCTATATCTTTCTGCTTGAAATTTTTTCAATAGATTGCTCCATTATTTAGGATAAAGATGTATTCTGACATGTTCTTACAATTATTATGTCCAACTAAAAATTAGAGTCAAACTTCATAAGTTTTAAGTTAGATTCTCCATAATCGAGCCACCGATCCTTAGTATTTCTTAAATACTTAAGGATGACCTTCCAGTGATTCTCATCCAGATCTTGCAAGTATCCACTCACTATCCCTAGTGAGTATACCATATCCGATTTCATACATGATGTACATGACAGAATAAATTCTACTCATAAACACTCTATGTACGTTGGACTAGGATAACCCAAGCAGCCTCTTAGATCTATCTCTATAGATCTTCATCCCTAAGATGAGGGATGCTTTTCCCAAGTCCTTTATGGAGAACAATGATAATATTGAAATCTTTATTCTTTGTAATGTAAGGAATGTCATTCTCGATTAAGAAAATTTTATTCATATACAAAATTAGAAATACACTCACAGAACTACTAACCCATTTATATTTATAGGATTTTTTTTCATTCTCAACGAAACCATGTATTTTGATCACTTATCAAAATACATGTTCCAACTCTGAAATATTTAGCATTGCCACCAGAGAAAATGTCTCGTTATGGTCAATACCATAACGTTGACAATATCCTTAGGCAACCAGACGAGCTTTGTAGGTCTCCATCTTCTCGTCTGCGCCACTCTGATCCTATTGAAGATCTACTTACACTCTATGGGCTTTATCCTTTCGAGTGGATCAACGAGTGTCCATACACCGTTGACCTTCATGTTCTCTATTTCAGAATTTATGGCTCCAAGCCACTAATCAGAGTCAGACCTCTGCATGGCATCCATGTAGGTGATCAGATCCTTATTGTTCTCATCGAGTTTAACAGGATCATATCTCGAAACTAGAAATCGAAGTATCTATTCGACGGATGTGGTACTCTATCAGATCTCCTTAATGGTGCTTTTACAATAGGTTTCGAATTTGATCTAATTAAATATGATTCTATGGGTTCACTAGATTATGTCAGTTCTTCTACCTGTCAAACTTCATAAGTTCTATATTAAAGGCATCAGTTCCTTCACCAAGGTACTCCTTTTCTAGAAAGAATACCGAACAATTTTTATTCTCTAGTAAGGTAGAAATTATATCTCTTAGATTCTTTAGGATTATCCTACAAAATAATATTTATAGGATCGAGATCCAAGTTAATCGATCTGTAAATGCTTGACATAAAATAAATACTCCCAAATCCTAAGATAAAAGAGTATCTGCTTATGCCTAGTCCATATCTCATATGGAGTGTTTGCGACTAATTAATTTAGAATCCAGTTGAGAATATGATAAGTAGTCTCAAGAGCATAATTCTAAAAAGAGACTGGCAAATTTGTAAACTCCATCATGGATCGAACTATGTCTAATAAAGTTAATTTTATAAGAGAAAATCCTATTCTTTACTAGATATGTCAAAAACTTGCTGAAAAAATATTTTCCTCTTTAGTCTGACTGAAGAGTTTCAATGCTCTTCCCAGTTTGTTTCTCTACCTTATTAAAGAATTATTTGAATATTTTTAATAATTCAAATTTATGATAAATATGTTCGTAGATCTAATACATCGATATGCATCAGACTCAAAACATCATTGGCTCATTCATCTTTTCCAACAAAAGATGACTTAGTCATCTTACTAAGGAGATAGGATTGATAGGTTGACAATGATTCACAATCATTAACTTCGAGAATTATCTCCTGTTGATCCTATTCTTATTTATATGATCGAGCTTAAATTGCCAAAAGTAAGCATTTGTGACATTATTTACTCTAAGGAGTTTGTTTGGTTGTGTATAATATATTAATAGGCTATGACTATTCGTAAATATCAATTTTTAGTTATCCACCATGATTTTGACATCATCTATTATGATATCACAAAAATCAATAGATAATAGTGACAATCATTAAAATGACATTGTTATAATTGAAAATTTGCTTGAGAATTCTTAAAACCAGAACTGAAACATGACTTTTAGCTCCAACATTCAGAAACTTTTACTGTTTTCAATCTTTCTACTAACCTGAAGTTGTTGCAATAATTTGCATGGACTTTCGATATCCAATATCCAAATAGTAGTACTATAGATAGAGAAATTACAAGGTGTTATCATATAAGTACTTTGTCTAGCAATCCTTTACTGATTTCTCTTCCTTAGCCTGTTCGAACAAGGGACTCTGCCAGACTAGGTTAACCTTAGACTCTTTTGTCAGTTCGGGCTCCTCAGCCCAAGCACGACTCTTTTGCACCTTCTTTTTTTTTTCATTTTCAAAAGATTGTTGCCCCACTAAAGACATATCTTTAGAGGTGCAAAAGAACTCCTTCAATATTTGAAAGATTTTCTCCCACTGAGTATCATAGAATTTATAACTAAATTCATGTTCTTCGCTGCTCTCAAAAAATACCACATGATGATTTGATCATTTGACCACTTCTGATAAGTGCCTTTATCACATCATATGTGTTGGATGTGAGAATATTAGGTGCTGGATCCATAATATAGGATCCATTCATGCTCTAAAACTATTTGCAACTTTCCATACCAACTATCGAAGTCATATCCTATAAATAAGTCACTGTCAAACAATGAATGGAGCAATGCACATCTAGCCATAACTGATAGAAAAACACAAGACCTCCATATTTATGAATTGATTAAGCCTAAAGACTTGGACTTTAGTCTAAAGGTTCTCCCACTATTCTAGTCGAATTGGTAGCCTCTACCTCCAATCCGAAGAATTACTCTAATCCTTAATGGGTCATAGAATCCATATAGACTGCATACGAGCCCGATTTTGACCGGCTCACCCATGTACATCTATGGGTAGATTCTTAATCAATTATTTTAGTAAATAATTTTAGTAATTGATTTAGTTCCAGATAACTTTTTAGTTGACTTTGGTCTTCTCTGCAAGTCCTGATTAGGTCCAACCATTAACATGATAGTACTCAAGAATCTAACTACCAAATGATCAAGCCCGACTTTGGTCAGCTAACTTGACCACTTGTTAGAGAGATTCGACTGAGTCATCATATTATGAATGATAATTTCAATAGCTGATGAGCACCATGCCTTTGAGCCTCCAATGATCATCATACTAATGGACCCATTATCACCCAACTTAATGAGAGGCTATGATTTTGTAATCACCATAACTATTTTATTTTAGAGACCTAATAATTTAGAAGATTTAATTTGAGAATTAAAAGAAAAAGAAGAGATCAATCAGTAGACCATAATCCTCCCACTGACTTCATCAAGTCATTGAATCAGATTAGGATCATGCTAATTGAAATGGCACCAAGATCAGTCACACTGATCAACCTTAATGGCATGGGTCAATTCAAATTACTTAGCAATTTAATCAAAACATAATCCATCAAATTGGCCAGTAAGTGAGATTGGTGGGAGGGTATGCCAAGCTTGCCTTAGATACCATCGAAATGACCAGGTAAGTCACTCTCAATTAAAAATCACCAATCGGAATGCCAAACTTACCTTAGACACTAATTGGTTAATTAGTTTTGATTTGACCAACCTAATAATTCAGATTCAACCACTGAGCCACAATCATGATCTATTTGGTTTAATCAAAGATATGGACTTGATCATCTACAATTATTGTATTAGAGAAATTCTGATTAATTTAATTTAATATTTGATTAGACTTAATCAATTTCTCTACATGATCAATTAACTCTTTGATTCTAACCTTAGGTCTAATCCAATTAAAAGGATCTGATTTAAGCTAATCCATACCCTCATATTTTATGCAATATCATTAGATCTTAAATCATAATTCTAGATCTAATTAATTCTATACTTAATTCTTAACTAAGTTTCAGCATCAACATGGGTTTGGATTTAGGTTTAAAATAATTTCAACTTTTTTATTTCATAAATAATTTACAACAAATTTATGCAAATATTTTTTATTTTAAAACTAGATCGACTTAATCAACATTGAACCGACTGTACAAGGAGACTGGATCAACTCAGTTCAAAACTAGATCAACTTAGTAATTATGCGAGCATAATTCAAAGAGCTTCAGATCTGAAAATCTTATATAAACCTAAAATAAAATCAATCATAAACATCTTTTAGATCATATCTAAACTTTTTATGATTTAAAATTTTATTTTTTCATGATTAAAATAATTTTAATCATATATATTAGATATTTTATTTTTCATATAATTTTATCTCACATACAATAAACCTAGGGTTTCAAGATCTAGAATTCTGCAGAAAACTAAGTTCTTTCTTTCACATTCTTCTTCATGGGATTTAATCACATGGCACCCCTACATTCCATAAGAGCACCCCATCAAATGGAAAGAGAGGACCTTTAAACTCTTTTTGCTCCTATGATCGGACAGCTTGGTGATCATCCCAATCCAATGTTGTGATCCAGGTGGTGTGCCCAAGGCCCAGGGGACCAAGGCTAAGGCCAAGGTCCATCATTCATGAGGGCTTCATAGAGGCTCTAGGGCTAGTTGGGCCCTAGGTTGAAAGGCTGTGGGCCTTTCGGGTTCTTGAGGTCTAGGTTATGTGGAACTCAAGGGACCAACTCTTTATGGGCCAGGTCTGGGCCCAAGATAGGTGAGATTAGGTCGAGTCATGGGTGTACATGGGCTTGGGTTAACCTAATCTCCCATAGAGTTGGTCAAAGGAGTTTTGGGTTTGGGTCACTTGATCCTGTGTTTATATAAATATGCACTGTATAGGTTTGATTAAGCCAAAAAATATGAAAACCCTTTCTCCCAAGTCTCTCTCTCTCTTCTCCCTCTCTCTCCAGCTATTCTCCATGCCCCAGGAGCAAGAAACCAGAGGGTTTCTTGCCGCTAGGTCCATAGAAGGCAGGAAAAGCAGGGGAGGCACTAGGGTTTTGAGCCCCTCCCCCTTTGTGCCGCCAACCATATTGCCTCTTCCTCTCTTACATCCACCCAAACATCAGGTCCAAGACTTGAAATCTCTTACTATGAGGTTGGTATAAGTTTCTCTCAGATCTGGAGTTGATCTGAGGTCGTTTGAGGTACGGGTGAGATCTTCATCAACAGATCTACAGGAAAGGCTGCAGCAGGACAGATCTATAAGGTCTGGTTTTATCTACCTTCTTCCCTATTTAGAACACCCCAATTCAAGATTTACAAATTGGAAGACCTCGATCCAGGCCTGATCTAGTTGGGTACCAGATCTTAGATTTTTTAGAGGTGATCTTAGAGGCATTCTTCATCTGGAACAAAAGGCTGACGAAGAAGACAGCAACCAGGCTGATTTCGTCAAGGGCCTTCGATCGAGCCCAGAAGTCTCCAGATTTATTTGTTGTTGGTTCTGCTACACCCAAGGTCTGTGGGAGGAGCTGGGATCGTGCTCCAATAGTTGATATCAGAGCCACGATGGTGAGGAAGCAGTTCCAAGCATGAGAAGTTGAAGATCCCAAGTGCTAAAAATTTTCAGCAAGGTACCATCAAGGTATATTCTATCTTCTTGATTTTATATTGCTTGTTTGGCTTGGATCCAGTCATGGGCAGCAATATGAAGGTTGATTTCGAGAAGTTTGATGGCAAGGGATATTTTTTCATGTAGAAAATTCGGGTGGAGGATCTTCTAGTGCAAGCAGATCTGGATCAGGCTTTGGATGAGAAGCCTGAGAGAATGACAGATAGACAGTGGGCATCGTTGGAGAAGAAAGCATGCTCGGTGATCAGAGGATGTTTGGCGGATGCGGCGTTGTATTCAATGCTGGAAGAAAAGACCCCAAAGGGCCTTTGGTCGAAGTTGCACACCATGTATATGGGGAAGAATATGTGCAACAAGCTAATGCTGAAGAAGAGGTTGTACAGTCTTCGGATGCAGGAGAAATCTGATGTGATTGGCCACATTCAGAGGTTCGACCAGTTGTGCATGGAGTTGATGAATATCGGGGTGAAGCTGGATGAGGAGGACAAGTCCCTGTTGCTTTTGTGTTCGCTTCCAGGATCATATGACTCTTTGATGACTACACTGCTCTACGGCAAGGAGACTCTAGAATATGAGACATGGTCTCGGTGCTGAGGTCTAATGAGCAAAGAAAAAAGTTGATCAGAGATCGGGCTCCCCAGGAGGGTTTGGCAGTAGGGGAGAGGACAGGTAGAGGCAGAGGCAGAAGCAAGTCCAGGGGGTGGTCCAAGTCCAGGAAGGGAAAGAAAGAGATGAAATGCTTCAAGTGCAACGAGTTTGGGCACTTCAAGTGAGAATGTCTACTATGGAAGAGCAAGAAGGGAGAAAGAAGTGGCTCAAAATCAGTGAGTGCAGTTGCTGGGCAGCAGGTGGAAGATGATCTACTTTTGGTATCAGATGGTCACAGGCATTACACAGAGGAGTGGACACTAGACTCTGTGTGCTCACATCACTACACACCACACAGGTCTTGGTTTGCGACATACACCAAGACAGATGAGGGATCAGTGACTCTAGGTGACAATCATCCTTGCAAGGTGGCTGGGATAGGGATAGTCAGGGTAAGGATGTTTGATGGGATTGTGAGGATATTGACAAATGTAAAGCACGTCTTGGAGCTGGAAAAGAATCTAGTGTCACTAGGCTACTTGGAGCGCAGTGGATACAGCTTCAGCAGTAGGGCTGGAAGCAGAGTATTAAACATCTCCAATGGAGCTATGGTGGTGATGAGAGGTAGGAGGTTGGATAATAATCTTTATCGCATGGAGGGATCTGTGGTGATCGGAGAGTCTGATGCAGCAGTTGCAGCACAGGACCAGCAGGGGGCTTACAGGATGTGGCACTACCGCCTAGGCCACATGGGTGACAAGGGACTGAGGGAGTTGAGTAGGAGAGGACTCATCTCTGATCTGAAGGATGATGCTACAGGGGAGATCTGTGAGCCTTGCCAGATGGGAAAGCAGAGGAGAGTTCAGTTCAACATCAGTACAACCCGCAGTGCAGCTCCTCTAGAGTTAGTACACACGGATGTGTGGGGACCAGCCCCAGTTTCAACTAGGAATGGGGCCAGATACTTCATGACCCTGATTGATGATTTCTCAAGGAAACTCTGGATTTACTTCATGAGAGAGAAGTCTGAGGTCTTCACCAAGTTCAAAATCTGGAGAGCTGAGGTGGAGGAGTAGGAGAGGAGCGTGAAGTGTCTGAGGTCAGACAATGGCGGGGAGTACACCAGCAGAGAGTTTCAGGACTACTGTGAGGAGTGTGGGATCAGGAGACACTTCTCAGTTAAGGGGACTCCACAGTAGAATGGGGTGGCCGAGAGGATGAACAAAACACTTCTGGAAAAGGCATGATGCATGAGGCTGCAGGCAGGGCTTCCAAAGGCGTTCTGGGTTGACACAGTTGACGCAGCGGGTTACTTGGTCAATCGGTCACCTCACACCAGGTTGGATGGCAGGCTTCCAGAGGAGGTGTGGTCTGGGAGGACAGTTGGGCTGGGCCATCTATGGGTATTTGGGTGCACGGCCTATGTGCACATTGGAGCTGGTGAGCGGAGCAAGCTAGACGCCAGATCATGCAAGATGGTGTTTATAGGCTATCCGCGAGGAGTTAAGGGATATAGACTGTGGGATCCGTTGGAAAAGAAGGTCATCATTAGTCGGGATGTGACTTTTGATGAGGAGTTAGTCCTACGGAGGCGAGCAGGCATGGAGGAGCAGCAGGAGCAGGAGGAGGTCCAGTAGGGCGCTGCTGGATAGCTTACCTCTTTGATTTTGCCTCTTACAGGTACTATGGGAGGACATGACATTCAGATGGAGAACTTACCTAAGGTGTCTCTACAGGTGGAGAGGACTCGGATGGATGATCGAAGCAAAAAGGTCCATCAGGAGCGAACTGGATCGAGGACTGATATCGGTGTTGCCCTACACAAGCCCAAGAGGACCATCAGGCAACCGGATCGATATGGCTTCGAGGAGACACTGTCATATGCCCTGATGACAGTGAATAGAGACCCATATACGTATCAAGAGGATATTGAGAGCCAGGATAGAGAGCGGTGGGTCCAGGCGATGTCCGAGGAGATGCAGTCTCTCCATCAGAACCAGACGTGGTGATTGGTGTAGTTGCCACAGGGGAAGAGGCCCATTGACTGTAAATGTTAAGATTTGATGCCTCAAGATTCAGCCCACATTGAGCCCACAGTGAGGTTCACGGTGAAAAATGGAGTTCAACGAGATCAAGATCACCTGAAACGGAGCTCGGATGGAGGAGATATGAGCTTTTGAAGTCGGCACGAGATTTGAGGCGGCGAAGGACCACCGACGGCCGGCGGCAGCGACGCGGCCGCAGGCGGCGGCGTGCGGGACGCGCGACTCAGGCCCGCGGCCCAGGCAGGCGGGCGGCCCAAGCGGGCGTGCGGCCCAGCCTGGCGCGTGGCCTAGGCGGGCACGTGGCCCAGCTGGGCATGCGGCCCAGGCGCACGCAGGAGCGGGCCGGCCCAGGCGGCCTGCTGGCCCCTTTGCCCCGATCCACCGTGGACCGAGTGGTCCACGGCTGGGCCTGTGGACCGCATGGGTGTTTCCCATGCGTTTCTCACGGTCCACGATACTATTCTATGGACCGGAGCGCGATCGGACGGCCCAAAGAGATTGCGGTCTTGATCCAATGGTTCAGGGGGTTTTTTGGCTTTATTTAGGACTCCTAATCCCTCTCTAATCAAGTTTAAACCTAGTTTTAACCCTTTAAAAGCCTGTGCGTGGAACAGTAAAGGGTGTGGTTCGGATTTATGCCGTACGAAGCCCGTACGGAATCCAAGAGAAGAGAGAGGCGGAAGCGCTGAGAGAGAAGGAGCAAGAGGCTCCTGGACAGCGGTCGCCAGGCACTTCAGGGGTTCAGGGGGTCTTCAAGAGAGAGAGAGCTTTTGTGAGGGGAACTTCTAGTGAGAGAGAATTGGGTGTACAAGGGTTGAGGGTGAGGTCTCCTCTTGTAAAATTTCTTTTTCATAGTGAAGTTTGCATGCCCTGTGGAGGCGAGCCCTTTTGTGGCTGATCCACATATTTTGATTATTTTTTTTTATTTTATTTCTTCTTTCTTCCTGCTGCATCGTGTGGTACTGAAAAGATCTTGGGAGGTGATGTCCTGGCCAGACATCTACTCAACAAGTGGTATCAGAGCAAGGCGGTACAAAGACGCAGATTGCAGTGGTGGTGAGCAAGACTGAAGATGGAGAAGACAGGAACAATCAAGATGGAGATCAACAAGTTCGATGGTAAGAGCAATTTCTCCTTGTGGCAGGCAAGGGTGAAGGACGTGCTCATCCAACAGGGGTTGATCGATGCTCTCTTGTGCGATGAGAAGTCGACCACTATGGAGGTGCGGGATTGGAAATGGCTACAGATGCAGGCGATGAGTACCATCCACATGTACCTGGCGGATGAGGTGGTGATCCATGTGCTGAGCGAGACTTCCCCGATGGTGCTGTGGTCGAAGCTCGAGGAGTT